>NC_077232.1:176674356-176966856 GCF_027887165.1 Monodelphis domestica | reverse complement strand
GACTTCCTAGCTGTGTGACTGGGCAAGTTCACTTAACCTCCTTTGCCTAGCCCTTAGCACTCTTTTGCCTAGGAACCAATACACAGTATTGATTCTAAGATGGAACAAAACAATTAGGAATATTTGGGAAATGGCCAAAGAAGTTGTTGTCTATAATTCTCACAGGATATTATTGTACCAAAGAAAATGACAACTATGAGAATCCAGAGAAATCATAGAAATGAAGTCTGACCCAAAAGAATGACATCCCTGATGATCATAGCAATGTGGAAAGACAAACACTAAAACTGAGGAGTTGTCATGAAAAAAAGATCTTGATCCTGGAGGACCAATCCTATAAGACATTCCTCCTCTTTCATAACAAAAGTGGCAGACTTCAAAGATAGATTGCAGCCCCTGGGTTCATAGGGCGGTTAGTCTGGCACAAATATTGTTTTTTTGGGTTATGTGGAAAGGTTCAGGGCAGGGGGAACCTGTTAAGCTTGCTAAGGAGAAATTGCTCTGGTGTGGTAGTTTTAAAAAATCCAGCAGTAGTGAATGTTTAAGTTTGGGGGTTCCTCAACTCTACACAAAGCTCTTGAATTTTTAGGACAGAGGGGTACCTACCTTTCCTTCCCAAGAGTAAGTATCCTTGACTCCTTACCACCAGTGTGACCTTTTGCAAATCCTTAATCTCCCTGGTCTCAGGTCCTTCATCTCTAAAATGAGGGTCTGGTTCGGATGAAAGGGATTTTCAACTCTAAATCTGGGATGCTAAGGTCCTCCTGCAGAAGGGGTTAGGGGTACAGGGCTTCAAGACACCAGCCATATTAGTGGTCATGCTAACTATTACTGACAGCTGATAGCAAGTGCAGCAGAGGACCTGGAATCAGAAAAACAGGTTCAAATCCCACTTCTGCTTCTTAAAAACTGTGTGATGCTAGATGAGTCTCTTTCAGCCTCAGTTTCCTCCTCTATAAAATAGAGATGATCTCAGCCTCTATTTCCTAAGTTAGCAGGTAACAAGTTAACAAGTTGACATGTCCTAAGTTGACAAGGTAACAACAACTTAACAAGGTTGTTGTGAGGAATGAATGAGATACTATGCATATTATGCAATCCTTTGAGTGCTATATAAATATTAGCTACTTATTAAATTTAGCTTGCTATACTTGGAAGTTAAGTCCAAACGGTTGCTGGCTGTACCAAGTTTATCTAGAAAACAGTTTTCCTAGTCCTCCTTTATTAGGATGTGAGACACATTTCAAATGGATGCAAGCAGAAAAATAAACAGGGCACAAAATTAAACTGGGCTAGCCATCTGCTCTCCCAAACCACTGCCAGATTTACAGAGTTTTAATTAACAGAAGATGAGTGAACACTCCATGTCCTTTGCCAGGAGAGAACAATTATTTTACTATGGAGATCTGATTCAGTTTTCGTTTCCATGGCTGGTAATGAAGAGATTGAAAAAAGGGGGGGGGGGGGGTGTCAGTGCTCGTTAGAGCAAACAGTTTCAGTTAAAACAAAAGGCTTAAAGCTCACATTACTTTCCATACCTGCTTATGGCAAGATCAATCTGTGGGAATCATGTTCTGCTGTGAGGGCAAATAATAAATGATGAAAAATGAGTCTTTGCCAGCAACTGCTGCTTAGAAAGTTGCAATCTCCAGAAGCATCATTTGGAAAAACTTTCCAATCTTCGGCTCTGCCCATTGGAAGGATGCTGACCCACAATCCCACGGCCCTTCTCACAGTGGGCTCAATTCACATGTTTCTTTTCAAGTTTATTTGCAAAAAGGCTAGATGACGTCTTGGTTAATTCTTGCTCCTTTCAAGAAACTCGTCCAGATGCCCTGTCCAAAGGCATGAAAGGGCTGCTTTGGTTTTCAAGAAACCAAGTCGAAAAAAGTCATTATCTTACACTGAAACCCAGATACTAATCACTCTGGGTTGTTTTTTATGTGTGTCATCTGATGTCGAATTTCATCCCAATGTCTTGGGCTCTATTTTCTTGAATTCCTGACTTGATTCCTGTTAATAAAAGCTCCAGAACTAGAGGCTGCATTCATTTTATCTGGATGCTAAGGTGCCAGTGAAGTGTCTTGCACACAGTAGGCATTCAATACATATTTTTATTTGACTACATTTTTATAGCAATGATACTGAAGTTTAGAATATAAAATGTCCAGTCATCTTTTTCCCATAACTCAATTATGCTTTCCCTGTAAATAATGGAATATTGGTAATATCTGAGTTTTTCTTTAATGGATCTAGTCTAGGAATTTCTCATCTGAATAGAGTGGCTCTGACAAGGGAAACCCCCTCTACCAGTGTAGGAAAACAATTCATCTTTCCTTTCATCTTAGAATTGCCAGGGGCTGGCTGGAGGAGTGAAGGAACTGAGAAGTCAAGTGACACGGTGTGAAGGACATGAACCAAAGTATTCCAGACTAGCATGCCAACCAGCCAGCTATTTGATTTAAATCAATAAGCATTTATTAAGAGTTTACTGAATAACAGAAACTGTGGATGTGTCAAAACAGTCCCTGCCTTCAGGGAACTTAGGTTGTAATTAGGGGAAGAATTGGGAGAAGGAAGAGAGAAACATGCACACTCATAAATTAATAGAATAGCACATATTATCATACATATATTATAAGAATCCTGTGTGTGTGTATTAATTACACATGTGCACACACATACAGCAGTTT
This sequence comes from Monodelphis domestica, assembly GCF_027887165.1. Taxonomy (NCBI): domain Eukaryota; kingdom Metazoa; phylum Chordata; class Mammalia; order Didelphimorphia; family Didelphidae; genus Monodelphis; species Monodelphis domestica. The sequence continues at coordinate 176,964,163 of NC_077232.1, read as the reverse complement.
TCAGGACTGTCTTATCCTACAGCTTTGGTGGAATAAGGAAAACTAAGCAAAGGACAACGGTTTAGCTGGCCATTCCAATTGTCTCAGGACTTCCAAGGTCCTATAATGTCAATATGGATCTACTGAGGCACTGAAAAAGTCTCTGTGCATAATTCTTGTCTAGGTCCTCTCCTATAGTAGCCATAGAAGATCTGCTCAAGGCGATTGGTGCTTCCTTCTGGGTCTTTTAACATTGCAGGAGGACCCAGGCAGCATCCAAGCTACCCATCACTTATTTCTTTGCCCTTTTCCTTTTCAAGGTACTAAAAAGAGAATACAAAAACTGCCAAGAAGTTAGGGACATGGAATACAATTGTTTAGGTAGGAAGGAATGCAAGTCAGATACTTCTCTGCTACAGAGAGTCTTAGGGAATTGCTCTCCCTCTCCTTGTGTTTATAATGTTTGCTTCTTTATATTTATTCATTCATTTCTCAAAATGTCTAGAATACTAGGAATAGGTGTAGGACTCAAACCACCTGGAACACTGTGCAGTCTTCTTGCCTTTTTTTCTTACTAGCCCAGGGGTATTGGGCAATTCACTTCTTCCCTTTGGGCCTCGGTTTTCTAATTTCTGAAAGTGAAGATGTGACACAAGATGACCACTAAGATTCTTTCCGGCTCTAAATCCAGTGTATGATAAAAATAAAGTCCTAACTGCATTTTTAAGGTTTTTAGTCGACTTGCTCATTACATATCTCCTTTTAAAAACAAACAAACAAACCCTTACTCTCCATCTTAGAATCAATACTAGCACAAAAGTGGTAAGAGCTAGGCAATGGGGGTTAAGTGACTTCCCCAGGGTCACACTACATCTACTCTTTAATCACAGGCCACTTGGCCAACAACACCTTTATATTTTCAGATTTATTTCTGTTGGCTCAGTACAGAGGACTAATGACTCTAAACTTACAATGCCATATAGAGGGAAAAAATTTTGTCCTAAACTTTTAATATGAACTTTCATTTTTTGGACTAAAGTTCACAAAATTCTTTCCTCCCAATTACCCCATGACTAGAGGAATCATTACTACCATTTTAGAGCTAAATAAACTAAGGGAACTTCCCCCAAGTCACATCCCTAACAAGTGAGGAAGGCAGGGTTTAAATTCAAAACTCTTGACACTGACTTCTCAGGATGCCAGGCAGTTGGCAAATGCACAAGGCGAGCCACAAGGAGAAGTGAGCCACAAGAAGAGAGCAGGAGACTGGCCCTAAGGGGATCCAGCAGCAGAAGGGATGGGGGGGAGATCCAAAGCTGAAGGATGAAGGCCATGGCCAGATGCCCCAGAATCTCAACAATAGAAGGAAACTGAGGGACCATCAACTGTCATCTGTTCCTGAACTCACACCAATCACCCCCACCCCCACCCCCACCCCTAAGGATTATCTAGGCTTTGCTGAAAGTCCTTCAGTGAGAAGAAATCACCAAGTGCTGAAAAGCCCAGGCCACTTTGGAAAGGCTCAGATTCATACTTTTCCCTCCCTTTCCCAGCAAGCCTGGGATTGTTCTTTCACACCTTCTCCTCATCCTCTGGATTCTGCCCCCGGGGCCCAAAGGAACAAGAGAGAATTTCTGAGCGAGGGCCACTGTTTCCAGGGCTGGGTTTCAAGGCTTCCTCTACACCATTTACTCCTCTATGTCCAAAGTAATTTGTTCCAGAATAACAATTCTATAAGTGTGAGGCATTTCACTTCCATTCTGATGATAAATTATGTCAGTTAACAAAGGGCCTAGCTAACTTGCAGAAGGTCACATAGTTAGCAGCACCAGCCAGGCAGGACAAGAAAGAAAAGCAGATTCATCTCAGATTTTAGAAACCCAGGAGTGGCCATTAGGGCTACAGTCCCCAGGGGGCAGCAGGTGGCTCAGTAGATTGAGGCCCAGAAACAGGAGGTCCTGGGTTCAAATATGACCTCAAGACATTTTTTTAGCTGTGTGACCCAGGGCAAAACACTTAACCCCCACTACCTAACCCTTACTGCTCTTCAGCCTTGGAACCAATACACAGTATTGACTCTAAGATAGAATTCTGGTAAGGGTTTAAAAAAAAAAGAAAGAAAGAAAAGATTAGCAGTCCCTCTCCTATCAGTAATTGCTTATCTGGGAGATGAAACTCATCACTGGTTTTTAAACATGAATTATTCCCATTGCTCAAGTGTCATTCGATGCCTTGTTAGCCTGGAGTTGAATTGTATATGAGGGAAATGAATTGGTTGATGCCACAACTAGTCCTATGTCCCAAGGAGGATCCACATATACAGAAAACGTCTACAACAGTACTTTTTTTTAATTGGCTCAAAGAAAGGTGAGCACCCAGTGCCTGGGGGGATGGCTGGGTAAACTTATATCAATGTTACTATTATAATATTATGTGGAATATTATAATGAAGCAATCTGTGATGAATCTCGGCAAGCTTTGCATTAAAAGGAACAAAGTGAGAAGAATCAACAGGATGATCACAATAATATAATGAAAAACGTCAGAACTCTGAGCACAATATGGCAGCCATGACTTCAGAAAACCAAGATGGATGAACCATGTTTCCTGCCTGTTGACAGAAACAAGGTAAAGACTATGATCTCAGAAGGAGGCATACATTTTTCAGACGTGGCCAATGAGTTATTTTGCTTTGCTTGACTATTTTTATTTGTTCTAAGGAAGGGGAAGTTTATTTAAGAGGAGGCTACATGTAGTCTTTGAAAAGTGAGTGATTTTTTTTTAACGCAATAAAACCTTTAAAAAGAAAGGAAAAAGGGTTTAATTCAAGCCCTCAGTGACAAATAGCACACAGGCATTAGAGAGAAAGGACAAGAATATAGGATAAGGTGAGGACAAGGCAGGGAAGGGAAGAATTTAGAAGGAAAAGGAAAGAACTATATAAAAGAAACAAATTTTTGGTACTGGCAACTGTTTCCTGGGAACTAAGTGTCAAGGTCTCATCCATACCATTCACTCCTTCAAAGTTCCAGAATAACAATTTTAAAACGTGAGGTATTTCACTCACATTGTGATGGTAAATTATGTCAGTGCCTGTTTAAACAAACAGCCCAATTTATTCTAAGCTTAACCACCAAACTATGTGGATAAATAAACTATGAATAGCTTTCTGTACCTACCTGGGAAACTCATGACATAAAACAGAACACAGGGCAGATGTTGATTAATTTTAAGGACCAAACACAGCATGGAATGGCTTGCCACATAATGCTTCTCAGTCTCTGAAGGTGTGATGCTACCTTTCCAAACTTAATTACACAAAACACTGTCTCTGGTTTCAACACTGACTATCTCCTCTGCCTGTAAAGCATTCATTCTCTCCTCATTTATGCTGCAAGGGAATCTTCGGTTTCCTCTAAGACCCACCTCAAGAACCAATTTCCACATAATAATAAAGCTAACATTTATGTAGGAGTTACTATGTGCTAGGCACTGTGCTAAGCGCTTTATAATAATTTTCTCTTCTAGCCCTCACAACAACCTGGGCAGTAAGTGCTGTTATCACTCGCCATTTTACAGATGAGGAAACTGCAGTAGGCAGTAGTTAAATGGTTTGCCCAAGATCATACAGTTAGTAATTGCCTAGGGGCATATTTGAACACCATTCTCTGTTTAGTTGTTTTCAGTTATGTTCTGACTCTTTATGACTCCTTTGGGAGTTTTCTTAGTAAAGATACTGGAGGGGTTTCCTTCTCGAGCTCATTTTGCAGATGAGGAAACTAAGATAAACTGGGCTAAGTGACTTGCCCAGAGTCACACAGCTAGTAAGTGGCTGGAAACCACATCTGAATTCAGGTCTTCCTGACTCCAGACCTGGCACTCTAACCACTGTGCCACTCAGCTGCCCTGTTAGTTCCTTTTTCTTCAAAGTCCCCTGGTATCTTTTTGTATATGTCTTACCTACAGCTTATGGAAGCACCTGCTCCCAACCTCGTGTGATCTTCTTGAGGGTTCAGATAGTTTTATTTTTGTCTTTGTACTCCCCATTCAGTGCCTGACTGCTAGAAAACATCCTAATAAATGTTTCTTGACTGATTGGTTGATTAATACTCCATAATATTTTATCACCCAAGTTGTTACTCCTTAGGGCATCTTTGAATAGAAACACCAATATTTTGTCCTTAGGTGTGTTGTTAGGAGGCATTTTTATGGATTAGGTAAAACTCTTCTAGAGAGAAAATTTCCTCATTAAGATCTCTCAATTGAAAACTCAATTACACCCAAGTAAACAGTGATGCTAGCAGGTGAAATGTTTTACCTAGATAGAGCAATAAATTGAGAGGGATTGTTCTAGGTATACCCTAAGGTCCCTTCTAGTTCTTTTTTTTTAAACGTTTTCATCCTTATTTCTTCAATTAAATGTAGAAATACTTTTGAAAAATTGTTATCTGACATTCTGTGATCCAGAGTCTCTCCCTCCCTCCTTTCCTCCTACCTTCCTACCTTGAGGCGGTAAACAGTCTGATATAAATTATATCAGTGCTGTCATGCAATACATATTTCCATATTCCTCATGCCATGAAAGACATATATTGCATATACAAGAAAAAAAATCATGAAGGAAATAGAGTGAAAAATGGCACCCTTCAATCTGCAATCAAACTCCAACAATTTCTTTTTGGCTGTGGATAGCATTTTTCATCACTTTGAGTACCTTGGGATTATCTTGGAAACTTGTATTGCTAATAAATGTTTAATCTTTCACAACTGATCATCATATACTATTCCTGTCACTGTATATACACTGTTCTCTTAAGTTTTGCTCAATTTACTTTGCATCTCTTCATATAAGGCTTCCCAGGTTTTTCTGAACTCATCTTGTTCATCATTTCTTATGACACCCCATCTATTTCTAAATCTCACATTCTAAGACACTAAACTCAGAATAAACTAAAACTCATGATTTTGGGTGGCAACTAAAGTTGTGGGAACTTTGGCCACAAGAGAACCTAAAATTTTATATCAGTTATTCTAAATACTCCCCAATTTTTTGTTACTATCTTTTCATGCAAAGCCATTGAATAATCCAAAGCTAGACTATGAAATATAATTCCAATAGCTGCCAGGAGACAAGTACCTCCCTCCCTAGTTGTTGCTTTGTCCATCCAAACACACAGAGTATATAGAAAACCTTTGATCCATTTGCCCTGTATCCATTTGGCTGTTCCTTGCACCATATTGTTTTTCTAGTCCTACATGACCTTTAGAAGAGGATCCAATCCATCTATCACATGATTGCACTGTTGCCTAGGGGTAAAATAAGATGGATATAGCAGCAGTAAGTAGTTTCTATATCAAGAACATCATGACAGTTGAATTTTAGCTCCACTAGACAACTTGGCCCCACTTCTAAACTATAGAGAAGATAATATGCAAATCAGTTTGACTTTATTTTACTTTGGCTAGGTGGTGTCTTTTGTGACTTTAATATACAGTAGAGACTAGGTTAATAGTATCTTATAGTTTGGCTAGTTATTAATTCAATTTTTATTGTATCAATAAATTAACAATTATTTATCTATTTTAAAACATGTATAACTTGTTTTATATCAAAAATGATACTAACATTCTCTACTAAGTCAGATTTGGGTAATCAACAGAATCAAATATGATTATATATTACCAAGAACCCTAAGTAGGAAATTTTGCAACTAGGGCAAGTATCACAAACTGTGTCAATGGTAAATGGCCTTCAGTTAGAGAGCAGTAAGCTGGGTCATCAGTCAGGGGAGAACTTGCCATTCTGTAGCTTCCTAGTTTAACTAATTATTCTTACTAATTGAATGCTCAGTTTTGTTGTTTCTTTATTGCTTAAGGACTGCAAGGGATAGCACCCTCTATTATTGGCACTTTTAGGCAAAGCCCTACTACAGGTACAACTCTGATATCGAAGATCCATATTGATATTAGGTAGAAAGCTTTCTTCCCTCATAGATTTTTCCATAATTAAGAATGAGAGCATCTTAAAATATAATAATTTAACATCTAAATCACACATGATGATTTCAACTATTAAGCATTAAAAGATACTGTCAACTCACAGTTATCTGAAAGCTACCACTATCACTTAACTCCATTGAAAATCACCTTGGAAAATAGGTCAAAGTGAGGCAGAGAGGAAGTGAATATGAACTTTTGAATGAATTCCAAAGGCAACATGAGTGATATTTGTAGTTTCTGGGATTTTTTGGCTGCAAGTTTTGTCCCACTGAAATGTTATGGAAAAATGTGTGCTGTGGCATGAGAAAATTGCCTAAAATCTTTGTTAAATATCCAGTACCTTTGAATACAAAGTACAAAAAGAAAAAGGTTAATGAAAGTAAAAAACAACAAAAAACTGAAACAGGAGCTAAAGCAAAAATAAGGTCATGTTCTATTTCCCAATGGGAGGGACTCAATCCATCTGAAATTACAATTACAGAATGGCAAAGGGAATCAAGTTCAAAGCTGGAACGCATCTCTGCTTATTCTAGTAACAATAGTTGAAACCATGAGTTTCTTTTCAGACGTTACAAAAGAAAGGGGGTAAAAAATATATTAACTGATCAAGTTAGCAAGTTATTATTTCTGCACTATATGCTGAAGACCACATGATTCATCCAAGTATTATTTCTCAGCTAATCTCTCCCTTGGTCATAATGAATTCCCATTTAAAAAGAAAAAAACAAATCTAGAAGCTAAGTTCTTAAATTTTTTCTTAAAGAAGAAACTCTAAAAACCTCAAAAATAACACTGAGAAAAAACTTTCTTTTGTAAAAGGTTTCAAGGAAAGTGGCCTATGCCTTACAGTTCTCTTTGTCAAAGCTAGTTGTCCCCCTAAGGCAAAAATACTCCTCCCATCTCCAAGTCCTAATTCAGATCCTCCCCCCAAAAGCTAGATCTGGAATTCCCTCTGGTCTTCACCTTCATCTCATTCTCTTCAAAGCTTGACTCTGATGCCATCTTCCACATGTGACCTAACCCTGACCTTGTTCTATGTGCTTTATCTCCCTTTACATAATCTTATCTGGGTACCTATAGTATTCTCCTTTTACCTCCCCCTTCCCTATCTCCCTTCCTCTCCCCAGAAATGAAGCTTCTTTGGGGCAGACTTTTCCCCACTTGTGCCTACATTCCCATAGCCTAGCAGTGTCTGATACATAGCAGGCATTTATTAAATGTTTGCAGAATTGAACAGAAAATGAAATTTCCCAAGTCTAAAACTAAAAAAGTTTATCAACTTTAATTGCATTCAATTTCATAAACACTGGAGAAAAAGACTCCTCTTTCCCCTCCCCCCAAAGTCACAGACTTCAAAGATCTACTGGGGAAATTACTAGGTACAGTAACTTCTTTGTGACTATGCAGAATTTAACTTAATGTTCTAACTAATATTTTCTCTAAGAAGTTCTTTTAATATAAAACTCATAACAATCAAAACCAAAGACCCCAAAAGAGAGGGAAAATACAGATGCCAAAGTGCCAGGTTCTTGGCTAGAGGCTGTGGGGATATGACTGAATACCTTACTTATAAGAAGTTTTCAAAATAGAGGTAGGGACGAAAATTATCAGCAAGAGTCGACAAGAAGTGAAAACATAGTCTTCATTTAGGTCATATAAGATGACAACATCTTCAAACTCAATTAATCAAACAGATCTGGGACCTCATCCACTTGGGTATTCCCTTCAATGATACAGGCTGTAAGTGATCCTTGGTTGCCCAGGGTCCCTGTTCTTCTGATCTGTGATTGTCTCTCTGGGACACTCCTTCAGGAAAGTCATTCTTGATTTCACTCCCACCTGATAAATAACAACAACAAACTCCCACTTTTACTCAAATCCCACATGAACACATGTTGCATGAAACTCTTCACTTTCCCATTTAATAGTCATCTTGAATTTTGGGAGACTGTTGTACTATGTGTATCACAGGCAAACCATATCATCAACATGATGGATATCATCATCTGCCTTGAAGCCATATACAGATCATTAAATGCTGAAAAATTCTTTTCCCCAAGTAGTTACTTCATCTATTCTACTCAACTATAATAACAAATAATTGAACAGATTGGAAATTTTGATCCAAACTTTTAAAAGAGCTTGCCTATATCCTCAAAGATGGGAAAAAAATATACAAATATGGAATATATGGTCATGAATTTAAGGCCTAAAATGAGTCTCCATGGTCCTTATTTTCTAATCCCTTATTTTAAAGAAGAGGAAACTGAGTACCATTAGTTAAATGACTTTCCCAAACAAACAAAAGCAGTATGTAGTATGTGGCGGAGCTATGTCCTACAACTCCATATCCAAAATTCTTTCCTTCTGCCTTCTATTAATTAATTTAATGCTTTCTATTAATGCCTTTCCATTCTGCCTTCTACAATTATTGGCAACCTAGATCAATATCAAATAACAAGAAAAAGAGCCCAGAATCATGGAATCTTAGAGCTGGAAAGAGCCTCTTAAGATGCAGGTTTTAAACCATACCTGAAACTGAAATGAAATCTCCTCTGCCATCCTCAGGAAGCACTTGTAAAGTCTCTACTTGAAGACCTCTAGCAAGCAGGAATTTGTCATCTCAGAAAACACTTCTGAGCAACTCTTGAAGTTAGGAAATATTTCCTTCAATTTAACTGAAATTTACTACTAAGTAACGTCTACTTACTGGTACTAATTCTGACCTCTAAGTACAAAGAGAACAAACAATCCACGTCTCCTTGTCCCAGGTCAGCCCTTAAACTCCCTGAAGAAAGTTTTGGGTAAGAGTACAGTGGAGAGCTCAAATCTTACCTCTCTGGTTAATGATCCTCAATGATAGCTCAACTCCCCCTTACCTCTGTCCTCTGGAAGTTCTAGAATCTTTGTATTCTATCTAAAAATATTCAGGTGTGGTGTAACCAGGCATAGAGAGGAGCAAAACTCACCTACTTTTATCCAGGCATCATACTTCTTTCTGTTAAGGACAACTAAAATACCACTAGGTTTTTTTCTGGCTACCAACTTACACTGCTGACTCATAATGAATGTGTAGTCCACCAAAAGCCTCAAAGTTTTTTTCACTTACCTGTTGTCTAGCCACATTTCTTGCAACAAACAAAGGTTACAACATTCCTCAGATAAAAATACCTATTCCTTTCAATAAGTCACCATCCTACACTTTGCATCAACTTACTGAAGACTTTCCAGACCAGAACATGCACAATGATTGTGATAATGTAAATGGAAAGAACAAACATAACACCATCAAAACTGAATGCCATGAAATTATAATGGCTAAGATTAGTCCCAAAGAAGACATCCAAGATATGTCCCAACCCCCTGACTTCTTTGAAGTGGTTGGAGACCTTGAGTGTGAAATACTGACAATAACATCAAGTATTTTAATATATTGATTGATTTTGCTGAATATTTTCCTTCACTGTTAAGAGAGAACACTCTGGAAGGGGGAGAGGAAGAAAAGGGGGATATCTTGAGAAAAACAAGTGAAATCAATGAAAACTTACTGAAGAGTCTATATAGATGATTCAATAATATTTTTTTAAGTATTTTATATCAAAACCACTGGATTCTGTTGCCAAAGATTTGGTTGATTCACCTCCTGGGAGTCTATATTACTCACTAGTTAAGAGTCTCAGCAAAGCTTGGGATATTCCTGGGATATTCCATAGCTGGCTCAGCTGATTATAGCAAGAGACTAAGAAGGAGAAGATGCCAGCTCATTATGTTTGCAGCAGCTAGCTTAATTCACTTCTATAGCAAGACTGCATCCCTAATTCCAGTGAATCACCTCACAAGGGAGTATGACTGGGTCAGGAGAAGAGCAGGGAAAATGCATTAGATGGATCAGTACAGATTCTCTGGGCTACCGAAAAATCAACTAGAAGTCATCACCTATAGAGTGGGGCTTTGTGTATATGCTGTATTACTGATGAAAAATATTTTATATAATGTACTTTGTTCTGCAAATTTTTTATCCAATTATATATGTATATACATATATATATATACACATATTCCTAGTGTCTAGAAACTAAATATGCCTGTAAAGTGGTACCTTGACACATGAGTTTAATTCATTCCATGAACCAGCTTGTAACTCAATTTGCTCATGTTTCAAATTGAATTTCCCCATTTAAATTGGTGGAATGCAAATAATCCATTCTAGCCCCCCCCCCCCAATACACTTTTTGTTTTATATGCTTTTAAATATATGTTTTATATGCTTTTAACAACTGGCGTCCCATGCCCCATGTGTCACAAACTTTGCGCCTCAGTCTTTGGACTTCAAAGCCACATGAGGGTACATCAATAGATGATAATGCACAAAGACAATCGTCATTCTTGGATACTGAGAGACTACTACTACCACTATGCTTTTAAATATGAAAATGTACTTTATAAATAACAAATAAATATTTATAGAGGAATTTTATTTACCTTCAAGGTCAGGAGAAGATGCTGGCAGATTTTCATTTCATGCACTATTGCTTAACATAACTTACTATCTACACAAAATAATGTGTGAAACAAGTATAATTACATAGTTCCAACACACGACCTGTTGCAACTTTTTCCGGATGTGTCTTTTCACTAAACTGTTTAAACTTTTTTCCCAAATCTTCAACATTTCCTTAATCTTGCCTGTACTGATTTCCTGATTCACCTTGGGCTCTTCCCCATTATTTTCCTGCAAAATCTCCATATGCTGCTGCTACTGTAACGCCTTCAATTCCTCCATCGTCAGGACCCATGATTAAAAGTTAAGAAATTTGCCCCCAAAACTGATAAAAGACAAAAATAAATAATCATTATTCCTTCAATGTGCTTACATCTCAAGTTTTTATTTTCATACGGAGAGGTATCTAAAACTATCTGCTAAGGTAGAGAAGGTTTAATTTGCCAGCTTATGGCACAAAAATCAAAATTCTTGCTCCTTGAAGGAAGGGATTCACTGTTTTTGTTCTCATTTTCCCATTCCTGGTCTAGAACATTACATTTCACATAGGGGATATTTGGTAACAAAGGCTTGTTGAAATGAATTATAGTGAAAGTGATCACTAAACTGCCTATCCTTTGATTCCGCAATACTATAAGTAGACAAATACCCCCAAGGAAGTCTTTTAAAAGAAGAAACAGAAGCTCCATACTTACAAAAAATAAGCATAGCACCTCTTTTTTTTGTGGTGGCAAAGAGCTGGAAGCTGGCTGTGCCTTTCACATGGGGAATGGATGAAAAATTATGGTATAAAAATGCAATGTACCATAAATAATGAAAAGGATGACTTTAGAAAGGCACAGGAAGACTTGTATGAACTGATGCATAGTAAAGGGAGCAAACCTAGGAAAACAATTTCCACAATAACATTAAAAAGACAAAACAGCTTTTAAAGTCTCAAGAACTCTAGTCAATGCAATGATCAGTTTTGATTCCAGAGGTTCCATGATGAAACCTGCTATACTATGATAGACTTAAGTTGTGTAATGAGATCTATAATTTTTAAACATGGCTGAGGTGAAAATTTGTTTTCCTTGGCTGTATATTTATTATAAGGAGTCCCCCTCACCCTCAAATTGGGGGCTGGGAGGAGGAAAGAGAATAAATTTGTATTAATTTTTAAAAAGTAAATTCAACTTTAAGAAAGGAAATTGAATTGTACACATCTGAATTAATTTGAGATCTAGTTTCTCCTGAAAACCTGACAGAATAGATTAGATGACCACTCAAAGCCTGTAGTTATATATGTTATGTGTGTTAGCAGCCATTCCAGATCTCTCTAACTAGAAAAGAATTTTATGAAAGAAGGGAGTGGGAAGGATAAAAAGCTTGGTTATTGAAGGGGGATGGGGAGGACAAAAGTATCACAAGACTGTGACTCATGGAACCACAGATTTTTAGAACAGGGAAGAACCTTATCTTGTTTAATTCTGTTTTTACAGAAGAAGAAACCAAGGCAGGAAAAATTTTAAGTGACTTGCTTCAATTTACAAAATTCAATAAACATTAATCATTAAATATGGGCAAGGACCACCCATAAAGGATAAAAACTAAAAGGAAATTATCTCTCAGCGTACAACATGACCATAAGAGATGTATAGACAAAATATAGGCAAAGCAATTTTCAAAACTGATCAAGTACTGCACCTGGAGTCAGAAAAACTCATCTTCTTGAATTCAATTCTGGTGTCAGATACTTATTAGCAGTGTGACCCTGGCACAGTCACTTAATCTTAATAGTCTCTGTTTCTTCATCTGTAAGTTGAGTTAGAGAAGGAAGTGGCAAAATAATCTAGTATCTTTACCAAACCAACAAACAAAAAAACCCAAATAGAGTCAAAAAGACAGGATTGAAAAGCAACTAAACAACACCAAACCAACAAAGAGGATATACCATAGTATATAAGATTCTCTGAAAGATGTCCCAACAGAGCTAACTTTGTTGATTGATCCTCTGATGATTAATAGCAAACAAGGCATTAATACCAGAAAAATCTATGTTCATGAAAGGTGTTTATCACTGAAGTGGAAGCTATCCAGCTTGGACCCTAAAAAGGAAGGGGGATTCCCCATCATATATTCCTGTTTTCAGATAGTTATTGCAATAATTACATCAAGTCCCAGGACACTTCAAAGTCTCTTAAATGAAATTCGCTATTATTGATAATAATAATGTAAATAGTATTTTTAGGTTTGCAAAGAATTTTGTACCTATGATTTAACTTGATCCAGTAATTATTTATGAGTTCAAACTAATCATCAATATGTGAAATGGATGAAGAATGTCTGTTGTCCATATGAAGATAATGCACTTGAATGGACAACCTATGGAGCTTGCCCACCAATACATTCATCTTGGAAAAACTCTGTATAAAAACTATGAGTTGAATCTAGAGTAAGAAGTGAGTTGGGCCAAATAAAAAATAAGTTGTTTTGTCTTTGGAAAATTTAAATTGTGCAGTGATTTAATGACCCAAAGCACCTCCTTGGAACAAAGACCTATTTGTTTGGACTGTCAATTACAGAATTCCATAGCTTCCAAAGAATATAAGCTGCAGTAAACCCAAAGGCAAAAGATAGGCTCGGAGGGTGTGAATAGGCTGCAAAATGCAAATAAGAATTAAAAATGGGAGAAATTATATAAAGGATGCCTCTAGAAAGATTTATGATGGGAAAAGGAAGAGAGATAAAAATGGATGTGGCCAGAGCAAGGCTAATAACCAAAGGGCAGTCCACCATGCCCTGATAATATCCACACAATGTCAAGTTCTAAAATAAAGTCTCTAACTCATTGGACAAACCTCCCGTAGCTTTGTGTAGTACAGTGAAGAGAACACTACCTCTGGGGTCCCAGGTTCAAATCCCACCAAGTTACTCTGAAGTAACATGGAAGGAAAACATGGGCAAGAACTCCAAATGATGAGAGCAATGGGTATCTGTAATCTGCAGCACTGAAGGGAATACCCATATTAAGGCTATCCTGTAGTGACCAAGGGGTCCTCCATAGAGAGCAGCATAGAGCCTGTGTCCTATTAACCAGTCCTCAATCAATAACAGGTAGTTTTGTGTTTTTTTGTGTTTTTTTTTAAGCTATTGGTTAGTTTCACTAACCCTTCATTTCCTCATTTGCAAATGAATTTGGAATAAATTAGATTAGTAGCTCTAAGGTTTTAGGACTTTCCCAAATAATTAATTTTGTGAACAGCATCAGAAATACAAACTATTGGGGGTCAGCTAGGTGGCTTAGTGGATAGAAAGTCAGACCTGGAGTCAGGAGGTCTCAGCTTCAAATTTAGCCTCAGACCTATTCTAGCTTTGTAACCCTGGGCAAGTCACTTAACCCCACTGCCTAAGCTTTTTTGCCCATCTGTCTTGGAATATAAGGGAAGGGTTTGAAAAAAATATATTAAAAGTATTATTCTAATAAAAAATTTCTCGACCTGAAACTTTGTTAGAAGACTTGTTATGAACTTAATACACATACGTACAAGGTGGCCCTCAACTTGTGAATTTTGGGTTATCCTTTACTGTGAATGGTGAGCATTCCTGGCTAGACAGTCACCTTCTTGGCCACGAAGGTCAGAGATTCCTTCCTCTTCCAGTCCCAACTCCTTCCCAAAGATCCCCCCCAATCCCAGAGGTCACATATATCCCCAGCATTGGAGAGGCAAGAGCCATGGGGATGCCCAATCGCTTCCCACAGTTCCCCTCCATACCTCAGAACTGGCTACTTCTACTCAATTGCCTTACTGGTTTTGGGGATTAGAGGAAAGAGGACAGAACTGGCAATAATAAGCCCTTTCAATGAAATGAAATCCCTTTCCAGGGGCCTATAGCCTAGAACTAACAGGGGTTAGATAGGATAATAATAGCTTACATTTTTGCTTAAGGTTTGCAAAGTACTTTATAATTATTACTTCATACAACCTTGGGAAGTAGATATTATTATACCCATTTTACAGATGGGAAAGCCAACATTGAGAGAAGTTAAGAAATTATTTCCCTTAAGTACTCAAGGCCAGATCTGAACTCTGTTCTTCCTGACTTTTAAGTTCAGCATTCTATCTACTGCATCCCCTATGTGACTGATAGACATCAGGAAAGCAATCTAAATCTAAGGAACAAATGGTCCCAGACCTCTCCCACTCCCCAGGAGCAGTCCCTTCTCCCATTTACTCTATCTTCAAACTCCTACTTGTGATTTAAGCCAATTAAAACTGAAATTCAGTCCTGGAAAAGTACTGAATTCTTCAGTAAAGAAGATTTGACTTCAGATCCCAGCTGGGCAATTTAGCATCCCTATGGCCTTGAGCAATGGTTTAACATCTCTGAGCTTCAATTCTTTCATTTATAAAATAGGGCTTGGGACTAGATATCTCTGAAGACTCAGCTCAAAATCTAGGATTCAAGCACATACCCAATATGTTTGCACAAAGATAAAAAGGGAAAATAAACAGTCCCTGTGCTCAAGTGGCTAGGAGAGCACCTCTGTGGGCAGGGGACTAAACGTCAATAATGGGCCTGGACTGGTTCCTAGCTCTGTCCTCTCAGTCAGACAGAGCTCTGGACAGGTTATCCTGAATGGATCACCTGTTAAGAATCCATTAGCCATGCAGACTTTAATTTCTAGCCAGAGTGAGACTCTGAAGTAGAAGACAATCTAGAAATCTGAGTTCTGAAGTCACTGGGCCTGGCTTGCTGAAAAAGATCTAAAGCTGGTACAAGATCAGGGTCTGGGGGAAGAGGAGACAGACTATGAGAAAGTGTAAAGTCGATTTTTTTTAAGAGAGTCTAGGAGAAATCTGCATCAAAGGCAAATCAGAGACAAAACTTGCTTTGAGCAGGTTGAGGAAATTTTGTTGCATTTAATTCTATTCATTCCAATTGTGCACCTAAAAGGGATGGTAAGCATGAAACAGGTTAATAATGCACTTGTATCAAAAAACAAAACAGAATGGACCCAAGTGAAATTAAACATTATAACAAACCAGGGTCAACTCTAAAAACCCTGGGAAGTGTCAAAAGCCCCTTTGCATTCTCCACTCCAGATTTAGCCTCTTCTCATCCTGTTTTTCCTATGGCAACAACAAAAATCTACTTCTTATCCAGTTTTACGGAGTCATTTTTCCTGATTTGTTCAATCACCAGTCCTGAAACACATTGTAAATCTTTGTGAATCCAGGGTATTGCTTCTTATTTTCCCCCTTTGTACATATACAGTATTTCTGCTATTGTCAGTAAGACAGGCTTTACCAAAATGCCACATAACACTGTTTCTATGGAAAAATACAGTCCAAGTTACATAAACCAATTCATCTGGGAATACAACTTATTTGTAAATTGGAGACTGTATTATATGGCCTAAAAATACATTCCATAGCAAAGGAAAGTGTTGGGGGTTTTAATTTCACTCCTTAATCTCATTTAAACACACACACACACACAGAGTCTATTTTCATTAAGTAGCACATACAGCAAAGCATTTCTCTGGAACAGAAGAGATTTCATCAGTCTCCCACACATTCTGGCTGTTGCTTATATAAAGAAGTGGGAAAGTCCCCTTCTGGTCAAAAAACCGTGCCAAGACATCTGACATGCTCCTGTCTGCCAGGACATTGCAGTCAGAATAATCAACTCTTAATACAATTTTCAAATAGCACAGGATAATATTGCAAGCAACCCAAAATGTCAAAAGGGATTTCTTGACAGAACAATCCATTTCTTGTAGCCTTCAAAAGCATCCCACATAAATTAGTTCTGAGAAAAAGCATACCTCTCTCAGATTACAAATTGGCACCCAAAATGGAACAAAGAATTTTCAGGAATGAACTAACAAAAAAATTAAGAAGGGAATTATTACAGACTCCGGCCATTCCTGATAGATTGTCCATTCTAATTCCCTTGCTTTATAGATGAAAAAAAATGGAATCTGTAGAAGCAACGATTTTCTCAAAACTAAAGAGTAACCCCACTCCTGACTCCATGTCCATGTTCCCTTCCCAGGGTTCACTAAAGGGACTTGAGTTCAAATATAGCCTCAGACACTTTCTTTAAATATGCTCAATGTCACCTTTAACATAGGACTTACCTCCACAAGTTTTATTTACATCCATCTTGGGGATATGAAAGAACCACTGTAGAAATTAGACTGTTGAGGTGTTATGTATGTATATATAAAAGGCAGGCTGCCACAGAGGGTCTAGACAGAATGCTAAATCCCTGGAATTCAGGAATACTTGCTTTCCAATACTTCTAGTATTCCCTATTGATCCTAAGAGCAGCTAGGTAACTTGGAGTCTAGAAGACCTGAGTTTAAATCTGTTCTCAGACATTTACTAGCAGTGTGACTCTGGACAAGTCACCTAGCCTCTGTTTATATTAGTTTCTGCATCTGTAAAACAGAAATAATAGTATTTATCTACTTAATAATAATTATCTACCACCCAGGGTTTTTGGTAAGTGAGATAATCATTGTGAAGTCCTTAGCATAGTGCTTGGCACATAGTAAAGGCTAGATAAATGTTAGTTGTTATTAAAGAGGATAATATTTGTAAAGTATTTAGCATAATGTTTGCTACATAGTTGGTGCTATATAAATGTTAGTTATTAATTATCTGATGGGGGGGACAGTCATTTTTAACCTCACTGAATCCCAGGGACTCTCTCTAAGACTAATCTACTAAATTATAGACTATTTGGACACTTCATGTATGCATCATGTTTATACTAACTAAGAGAAACTTTTTCATAAGAAGTCAATGAAAAAACCTTAATCTGCACATTTCAGTAAAGGCTTCCTGCACAGATCATACTGGTGGTCATTAACCAGACTTTACATCAAATGAAGAGTACTGGTGGAGCCGACATTTTTAAGATTCCAGTACTCTTCTAGTGATCCCATATGTCTGTGAGTCATGGAAATATGTCCTAGAAATGATTAAAATCAAGGGTTATCCAAAGGGTAACAAAAAGGCAATGTGAATATCACTATGCTTCCAAAAGAACTAGGAAGAAGAAATAATATAAAGCAGGTCAAATTTGAGGCTGGAAATCTCCCCAGTGTGGTTGGAAGCAGATTAAAAAGTAAATGAGAAATGCTTAACAAAATAAATAAAAATACAATACAATATCAGGCTAATTTGTGGTTTTCTAAGTCACTAGGAAGCCCAGAGGGACCCATTTCTATGGGAGTTTGACACCAGTGGTCTAAGGGATGTCATGGAAAAAGAGCAATAACTGGAAAAGATGGTGGCCTGGTCACATGGTCACTGGCAGTCATACAATGTTGAGACCCCTAGAGGAAAGTCCCCAATGTGTTGTTGGGCAGACCCTCTAAAGATCTGTAAAATTCCAAGAATATAAAGAAAAGACATGGTGATCAATGACACATGTAAAACCCAGTGGAACTGTGCATCAGCTATGGGAGGGGGTTGGGGGGAGGGAAGGGAAAGAACATGAATCTTGTAACCATGGAAACATCTTCTAAATTAATTAAATAAAAATTTCCAAGAAAAGAAAAGAAAGAGAAAACATGGGTAAAGGCAGCTAGGTTTTTAGAAAGCCAGGCCTTGAGACAATAGGTCCTAGGTTCAAATATGGTCTCAAATTCTTCCTAGCTGTGTGATCCTGGGCAAGTCACTTAAGCTCAAGTGCCTAACCCTTATCATCCTTTTGCCCTGGAACCAATACTTAGAATTGATTTTTAAATGGAATAGAAGGGTGCTTGTTTGTTTATTTGTTTGTTTTAGAAGAAGACATGTCAAATCTGGCCTCAGACACTTCCTGGCTGTGTGACCTTGGGCAAGTCACTTAAGCCCCATTGCCTAGCCCTTACCACTCTTCTGCCTTGGAACCAATACACAATATTGATTCCAAGTGGGAAGGTAAGGGTTTTTAAACAAATAAACAAGGGAACAAATAAATAAACAAATGAATGAGGGAGGGAAGGAAGGAAGGAAGGAAGGAAGGAAGGAAGGAAGGAAGGAAGGAAGGAAGGAAGGAAGGAAGGAAGGAAGGAAGGAAGGAAGGAAGGAAGGGAGGGAGGGAGGGAGGGAGGGAGGGAGGAAGGAAGGAAGGAAGGAAAGAAAGAAAGAAAGAAAGAAAGAAAGAAAGAAAGAAAGAAAGAAAGAAAGAAAGAAAGAAAGAAAGAAAGAAAGAAAGAAAGAAAGAAAGAAAGAAAGAAAGAAAGAAAGAAAGAAAGAAAGAAAGAAAGAAAGAAAGAAAGAAAGAAAGAAAGAAAGAAAGAAAGAAAGACACAGGTAAATTGTGATTTGCACAAATGAAATCACAAAACCTGTAGAATTTCAGATTTGGAAGAGATCTCTGTAAACCTCAAAATTTCTTAGACTTATAAATGTTGGAAATTTTACCATTGGGAAATTTCATACTTGAAAAATTTCCTACTGATAGTGGGTCTTGACTATTGGAATGTGAACCCCATTGGCATGGGAGGTTCCTTCTCCTCCCTTCTTAAGATTACTTTAGGACAGAAACCTTTTGCTGAACAATGGAAAGGACTTTGACCTATGCTTAAGCATAGAACAGGAATTTCTTTGAGTCATGATTGATTTTAGAATTGATACAATAGAGATACTTGGAATCAATCTCCACCCTACTCAGTCCTAACAGGATTGAGTAAGGGCTGCAGCATAGATCAAAATTTAATTATTCCAATCTCTACCCTACTCAGGTTAACAGGATTTAGAAAGGGCTGTAGCAAAGGATCAAAGATTTAATTATTTGAAAATATGACCTTCAACAGACATGTGCAACGCCAGAGACCTCTGGGCGGTCCTGGGTTTAAGCTAGAGCCTCCATTGGCACAGGGAAATTGATGGACAGGTGATTGGTAGATGTGAGGACTGAGGGGAGGGAACTTGGATGGTTTCCTTAAGGATAGGGGGGTCTGAAGACTGGAGGGTGGTTGAGGAGTTTGTCGGAGTGGTGGCGGTGTGCTCTGAGAAGCTTGCGCTGAAGGAAGCTGAAGGTGGGGGCCCCGGAGACTGTTTCTCCATTTTTGGTCACGTGAGTAATAGGGACTGATCTCCTTTCATTGCCCCAGCTATCTAAGGGCTTGGCCCTTTTGGCCCAGCCTAAACAGAAGGGGTATTTAAGCCCTATTCCCTTCTCTCCCCTTTCTCTCTCCCTCTATCTCTCTATCTCTAATTCCTTTCTTCCTCCTGTTTGTAATTAAAACTCCATAAAAGGTTGACGGCTGACTTGAGTTTTCATTAAGGAATTACATAGCTGAATTCCTTGGCGACCTTAAATTAATATATATCAGTCTTTTAAAAGTGATTTCCTTGTCACAACTCCAGTGGTCATCTGGTATAACACATCCCCTAAAAAGAATCTTTGCTGCAACTTGACCCAAAAGTGATTAGCTTGCCTTTGTTTGAAGACCTGCAGTAAAGCAGGTTTGTTTGGATTACTATGATTCTGTATTTTGTTATGCCTTTCTTGAATCAGTGTACAACAGAAAAAGAGAAGATCAGTAAACCCTTTGGTCCACTTTTCACCTCAGCAGTCTAATACACTTCTGGGAAGCTCTTAATTGTTGTTTTGTTTCTTAAACCAACTTTAAATTTGCCTCTTTGCATTTTCCAATCAACATTCCTGCTTTAGTCATCTGGGACCAAGCAGAACAAATATAATTCCTCTTTCAATGCCATGTCCACAGAGAACTCTTTATCTTTAAGCTAAATATCCCCAGGTTCATCTATGAATCCAGGTAAAGCATGTACTTGAGGCCCTTTACCATTGGCCTCGCTGGAAGTTTTCTAAATTATCAATGTCCTTCCTAAAACTAA
This sequence comes from Monodelphis domestica, assembly GCF_027887165.1. Lineage (NCBI taxonomy): Eukaryota > Metazoa > Chordata > Mammalia > Didelphimorphia > Didelphidae > Monodelphis > Monodelphis domestica. The sequence continues at coordinate 176,943,835 of NC_077232.1, read as the reverse complement.
ACCCAAAATTCCAGTTGTGATCTGACCAGAGCAGGGTAAAAGAGGAACGAACTTCTTTTTTATTCATGGAAACTTTATAAACATATAAAACAATTGTGAAATTGATTTCTGGAACCCATTAAATTTCATCTTATTAGATAGTCCACTAGTCTAGTCTAAAGCTTGTCCTGTCCAAAAAGAGCCTCATTCTGTCCTTTAGTGCCATACCCATTGTTCCTACTTTTGTGTCATTTTCAAATATCATAAAAATACAATTTAGTCCTTTATCCAAGTCACTGATAAAATTGTTCATGTGAAAGGATTACAGTTCTATTGATATATACAAGTGAACCAAATGGTTTATTGATCTTCTCTTTTTCTGTTATACACTGATTCAAGAAAGGCATAACACAGTCTTTAAATGACACAGTGATAGCAATCCAAACAATAAGATGCTTAATGCTTGAGAAATTCTAAATTGCCTAATTTAAATCCTAAGAAGGACTCTAGCCAATATGTAATTTTTGATGAAGTACAACAATGACCTTCTTAAAGTTGTTTGTAGTTGAAAGGTACAAAGTGTAAGAAACAAAACAAAACAAAACAAAAATCACTCCATAGCTAATATTTCACTTGCTGCTCTTGCATTCACGGGAAAATTCTTTCATGAAGCCAAGAACACAAACTCTCTCCTTCCTCTCTCCCTGTACAGTACAACAAGTGTGGAAAACTAAGTTTTCTCTTATCCTTAAGCACATTTTAACTTTTTTTTTAACCCTTACCTTCCATCTTGGAGTCAATACTGTATATTGGCTCCAAGGCAGAAGAGTGGTAAGGGCTAGGCAATGGAGGTTAAGTGACTTGCCCAGGGTCACACAGCTGGGCAGTGTCTGAGATAAGATTTGAACCTAGGACCTCCCATCTCTAGGCCTGACTCTCAATCCACTGAGTCACCCAGCTACCCCCACATTTTAACTTTTTAAAGGCATTTATTTGCACAAATCATTACCCCAAAGTTACAACCCTTGTTAGGATTCCTAAAGCACAGCATTAGATACCAGACATAGAAGCTTATCTTCCATTTGATAAACTACTTTTCTCTACCATTCACTCAGGAAGAGTTGCTACTCCTGCTGCATCATCCATTCAATTCACTCTTATAATCTGGCTCTACCACTCAATGGAAACAACTTTCTCTGCAAGATCACCAAGATCTCTATACTGTAAACTTCAGTGGTCTTATCTCAGTCTTCATCCATTAACTTTCTAGTAGCATTTGATGCAATTGCATAAATTCCTTTTTTTAGACTCTCTTCTCCTTAGGTTTTCATGGTAGTGCTCTAGTCTCCCCTGAAGGACTTCCATCTATGTTTTGCCTCCTATGCATGAACGGACATCAAGAATTGGCTTGGGTTCTCTTCTTTTCCCTCTGTGGTCTCATTAGTTGCCAAGGATTTAAATTTCATCTCTATGCAAATAGCTCCTAATCCTACATTTCCAGTCTCCCTATAGCTTCAACTCCCTGCTGGACATCTCCCCCTGAAAAGTCTCAAGGATATCACCATTCCAACACATCTAAAACAGAACTCAATTATCTTTCTCTCTTTCTTCTAACTTTCCTGTTTCTATTGAGGACATCACCAATCCAAGGTCCTAATTTTAGAATTTTCCTTAATTCTTTACCCACTCGCCCCATACTGCCAATCAGTTGCCAAGTTTAGTCAATTCTCCCATCACAAAATCTCTTCCATCAACCTCCTCTTGTCTATATTGGGCCCTGAATCACCTCTCATCTATTACAGTAGACTCCCATTTTCAGACTTACTCAATGTGTTGATTGTTTTGATTTTTTCTCCCCTCAGCTTTTCTTTTTCTTTAAAAATATTGCTAGAAAGGAAAGTAATGAATGCTGGAGGGGATGTGGCAAAGTAGGGACATTAATTCATTGCTGGTGGAGTTGTGAACTGATCCAACCATTCTGGAGGGCAATTTGGAACTATGCCCAAAGGGCGACAAAAGAATATCTACCCTTTGATCCAGCCATAGCACTGCTGGGTCTGTACCCCAAAGAGATAATGGACAAAAGGACTTGTACCAAAATATTCATAGCTGCACTCTTTGTGGTGGCCAAAAACTGGAAAATGAGGGGATGCCCATCAATTGGGGAATGGCTGAACAAATTGTGGTATATGTTGGTGATGGAATACTATTGTGCTAAAAGGAATAATAAAGTGGAGGAATTCCATGGAGACTGGAACAACCTCCAGGAAGTGATGCAGAGCGAGAGGAGCAGAACCAGGAAAACATTGTACACAGAGACTGATACACTGTGGTATAATCGAACGTAATGGACTTCTCCATTAGTGGCGGTGTAATGTCCCTGAACAATCTGCAGGGATCTAGGAGAAAAAAACACTATTCATAAGCAAAGGATAAACTATGGGAGTGGAAACACAGAGGAAAAGCAACTGCCTGAAAACAGCAGTTGAGGGGACATGACAGAGGAGAGACTCTAAATGAACACTCTAATGCAAATATTATCAACATAGCAATGAGTTCAAATCAAGAAAACATGTAATGCCCAGTGGATTTACGCTTCGGCTATGGAGGGTGTGGGGGAGGAAAAGAAAATGATCTATGTCTTTAATGAATAATGCTTGGAAATGATCAAATAAAATATAATAAAAAAATAAAAATATTGCTAGATAAGCTGGTTCTCTGGAAGGGAGGAAGAAGAAGGCTATTGGGAGAAATTTTGGTGATGTAATATCAAAAAGTATCAAGAGAACTTTATTTAAAAAAATAATATATCCCAATATAGGATTTTAAAATAATTTAATATATTATTTTAAAATATTTTTTAAGTTGAACATAAGCTCTATGAGGGCAAGAACTGTTTGGGGTTGGAGTATCTTTTTGGTCTTTGTACCACTGGTGCCTAGAGTCATGCCTTGCACATAGAAAGGCATTTAATTTGTGCTGGTTAAATTGAATATCGAATGAAACTGTTAACACTGATCTACAGAAGAGAATATATTCAAATCAATGCCAGATCTGGAAAATAAGAGCATACTTTATTGACAAAATCAAACTATAACAATCCCACAATAATTGGCGCTAGCCATTTTCCCTGTGGCAGGAACATTGCAAATCAGCTCCTTTCCTTCAAGCCTTATTGAATGATTCATCATTCTGCCAACAATGGTAAGAGCATCTCTGATGCTTAGGATCCAGCTCAAAGTCACTTCAGTGAAACAGGTTAAGCATGTTTATCCACATACTAATCTATAGATATTTCCTCAATTTAGAATCAAGGGAAAATAGCTGGCTTCAGTAACTTTCCTAGTTAAAGTCACATAAGCCAGGGAAATAAACCATGTATGTTATCACTATACTAGGAGTGCTTCTGAGGGTTACATAACAGCCCTAATTTAATCTATGCACTCCATACTTGACACCAAATTTTTGCATAGCAACTAAAATTCTTCCCACAAGCAGAAGCAGCAACAAAGAGAATGAATCTATAAGCAAAAAATCAGATGTGGCTCTAGGTATGAAGAAAGCCAATTTTTAAAAGTTCAAAAAATGTATAGGTGTGATCCCATAACCCAAAACAATCAAATATAAATCAACTCAAGAAAGAAGAAAGGGAAGAAGGAGGAAAGGAAAAGAGAAGGGAAGAATCTACAGAATGACTGCAAGATGCATCCTTTAGATCTTTAACTTCTATAAAATTAATTCCCAATTCATAGAGAAACATGCAAAAAAGCATCCAAGTTGAAATAGCTCAAAGGAAGCAGAACCTGAAGAACAATGGACACAATCATTAACTGAATCCAAAGTACAGGTGTTTAAACTTTCTTAGGAGAGAGTATAGGAGACAAAGGATGCAGAATATTGCAAACACCACTAAGATGGTGATTTTCGTGAACTGTCTAATGATGGCAGTAGACTGGAAAATGATTGTGGCATAAAAACAAATGCACCCATAAACTTTCTAAAATGAAAAATAAAAACAAGGCAATGACATCCAAATAGGAATTCCTATTCAGAAGCTTTATTTTTACAAAGAAAACCTTTATAACATGTGACTTCTTTATGCAATGATCACTCAGCTACAGTTTGTCAGATGCCGTTAGGGCACAACTGCTGAACAAGTTGGTTTCCTGTTCATTCATTCTTTAGTAACTGTTGACCAGTTCAACAAGCACCTACTCTGGCTCATTCCCTCACAAACAGGAAGCTATTTGTGGTTATCATGTACCAGGATCACGGATTTGGGACAGTTAAGGCAGTTACCAGAAGTCAGGAAACTGTGTACACATTATATGCTCTTTCTCCAGATGTTAAGTCTGTGAGATTGCTGTCTTGTTTCTCCTTTTAAACTTATTTTGAAGAGTAGACAACTCTTCCTTTAGGATTACAAAAACCATACCATATTTCTCACCCAAGACTTCTTTTTTCCTAAAAATTCTGCTGAAAAGTGAAGCATTTTTATTTTTTAGAGTATCTTTCACAAATGTACCAAGTGGGAAAAAGGTAAATTATTATTTTATGTATCACAAATATTTACTAGGAAGCAAAAGTGAACTATTATTTTTCATGAAAGTATATCGAATGGCAAAAATAAGGAAATTATAATTTAAATTTTTGTGAATGTACACCTAGTGACAAAAACAGTGAATTATTATTTAATGCCACCCTAGAAAATTCTATTTTCTTCTGCCATCACAAATGTTAAGCAGACATCAGAGACAATGGGAAATCATATGTAATAAGAAAAATCCAGAGGAATGAAGGCAAAAGTAACTATAAAAGAAGATTTTACAAAGCCAAGAAAAAGAAATTATTTTTGCAAGTTGAACCAGCCACGAAGAAGCAGCTCCATGGGGATCTATTAGCTATCATACCAAATATAGCTGCCTGTATACTATAATTAAAAAGTAATTAGCAGCTTTTAAAAAACAAATTTGATGCATTTATGCTAATTAGCACATTTACAGTAAACAAAGAAACATCAACTAGATCCTGCAACCAACAATTATTAAGCAGGGGATATAAATCAAAAATCCAATTCCCATCCTTTCCCTACCTCACCAAATCTTAATTTACTTATTGGTTTTCTATTTTACTTCATTACTCAACCCCCATTGTCTGGTCTAGAAATCAGAAGATTCTCCTATAAAACATAAATTTTCTTCTGGTGACAGAGAAATGGAAAGAACACACACCATTAAAGACCACTTAGGGGCTTTCTCCTTTTCCTTACCTTTTTATTAAGGAAACTCCCTTTGGCTCTAGATTAATGTCCCCAAACAATGAACAGCTCACAATGAACTGCTTCTCCAGAGTGATGTTGGTCTCCTGTTGGCTCCTACTCTGTTGCTTCCACAAAGAGACCCTCCAGCCAACAGATATTGCTGGCTCTTCAACAGAAAAGACAGAAGTGATAATGATCTGTGATGTGGTGAAGACCAATATCGAGCCAAGTCCTGTGACTGACCAGGAGACATCCGTAGGTCCCTAACTGCAGACCTTATCAGAAGAAGTTGTCCTTGTTTATGGTTCTGTCCTGTGACTTGTGGTTTCCCCAAGACACTCTTCAAATGACAGCCCGCTTTGGTCCTACGGGTTTTTAGATCATGCAATCAGTCCAGGAACACACAACTACTACTCACCAGGCACTGGTGATAAGCACTGGGGATTCAAACAAAAGTCAAAGGCAATCCCTTGCTCTCAAGGAACTCATAGACTAATGTACAAACAAAATATATAAAGGGTAAACAAGAGATAATTAATAGAGGGAAGGCTAGTCCCTTAAGAGGGATCAGCGACCAAGAATGACTTCTTGAAAAGGTGGGATTTAAGGACAGCTAGGTGGCTCTGTGGTTTGAGAGCCAGGCCTGGGGATGGGAGATCCTGGGTTCAAATTTGACCTCAGACACTTCCTAGCTGTGTGGACCCTGGGCAGGTCTCTTAAACCCTTTTGCCTAGCTCTTACCACTCTTCTGCCCTGGAGCCAATACTTAGTTTTATTTCTAAGACAGAAAGAGTTTAAAAAAGGGTGAGGTAGGACTTAAAGGAAGTTAAAGTCAGTGAGTTAAGAGATGAGGAAGGTGAAATTCCAGGCCTAAAAGGGGACAGCCAGTGAAAACTCATGGAATTGGGTCTTGAATATGTACTTCCAACAAAGGCCACATTGCTGGAAGATGCCCTGGAGGGAATCTGAAAAATGTTTCCTTTCCTTCTCTTAAAAACATGCCTCTACAGTTTTTCTGTAATCACTGCTTGGGTATCTTAGTTTCTTTCATTTTTCACAAATAAGTAGCTCTTCAGTGCCCTAGTCAAGTAGTTTGTAAACTGTAAACAGCTTTGGAAACTGAACAATATTCAGTAAGAATGAGTTATTATTCTATTCTTCTCAGGACGAGGTCTCCACTCAAAAGAAGCACTGCATCCCCAATTTCTGCATGACAGGATTCTCATGACATTGGGGAATCACCTTCCCTCTCTGGACCTCAGGCTTTTTGCCCATAAAAGAGGGAAAGGGGATTTCTACAGGACCCTTCCAGGCCAAGAGTAAACATAGTGTATTTACAGGTTAGAGGGGAGCCAGCCTTGGTGGATTCCTGCCTCTGACATATATTAGCTGTGTGACCACAAGCAAGTATGCTTAATTCTTTTGTGCTCCAGCATTCTCCAAAACTATCGGTTACAGCTGAGTTGCCAATCTGAATCTGTGGAGGTGTTGGGAGTTTCCATAGGGGGAGTTCCCAACAGATAAAATCACAAAGCCAGCCCAAAAATAACACACAAACACACGGAGTGATTATTTATCACTGCTTCTATTCTATTCTATTCTATTCTATTCTATTCTATTCTATTCTATTCTATTCTATTCTATTCTATTCTATTCTATTCTATTCTATTGATTTCTCTCCCAAAATACTGCCTTCAAGCCCTTCTGGCTGCAGACATACAGTTGTTCCTCTGCCCTTCAGCAGCCCCCACCTCCTATTCCCTATTCTCCCACATTCAGACTGCAGTTGTGCCACAATGAGGGCAGCTCTGAAGTCAGAAGGCAAATTCCCTTTGACACATGGCAGCACTGACACTTAATACCAAGGGTGGTGCCCACAGTGTCATGGGTGGCCATGGCCAAATAATTCATCCTTAGCCAAAAGGCTGTAGAGAGGTATGGCAGGGGTAAGGGGCTGCCTCATTATCTCCAAAGGATAACTAAGACGCAACATAAAAGACAGCATGCCAGATTACATAGGATCATAAACTGAATCACTGAATTGCTGATTCTCAATTGGAAGGAACCTTGGTGACAAAGAAATCCCCCCTCAAATATGGCAGATAAATGGTCATCCAGCCTCTGCTTGGAGATCTCTTCAGTTCTCTTAGGACTGTGCTGCCCTTTGTAAGCTTGATCTGTGAATGGATGGCTGGTATGATCTTTTAAGGGAAAAAAAAAAGAAGAAGAAAAGCTCTCATGGTCCTGACTTCAAACCTTAACTGTTCTGTCTACTCATTGTTGCTCCTGATTATGTCATCTGTTGCCTTAGTCTGTCTAAGTAGAATCTCTCCTCCACATAAGAGCTTTTCAGCTACTTGAAGACAGCTCTAAAAAAAAAAAAGCTAAATAAACAAATAAATGAATGAATGAATGACTGAATGACAGCTCTCATCATTCCTCAGAATCTTCCCTTTTCCACCTGGATGTCACAGAGATAATCAATGATCATCCCCCCTCCTTTAAAAGAACTAATGGATGGCCTACAGTACATGCATCCTCTACAGAGAATATCTGTAAGGACATCGAAGAGAACCACACATCAAGGGAGACCATAGAGCCTTTTAGAGATGGACAGCCCCAGCTGCATGGGGGTCTAAAAACCTGAGGACAGTCCCTAGGCCATCAGGTAGTCACCAATGCTGTGGCAGGCAGTCATGTTCATTTCTTATCCCAGTTCAGCTCATTTAGGAGGACAAAAGCAAAAGATCTATGTGTACCCAAACATTAATAATAAAGGAAAGCTAAGAGTTTGATTAAAATGAATTTGGCCTAGTTGCGTAAGTTTGTGTTGGATTTTAATTTTTCAATATAGTCTGTAATTTTTTTTTTTGAGGCCTTGAGTTTAGGAACAAACTCTAATTTGCCCAAATGATCTAATAATCCAAATATAACTGCCTTAAGCCTACCCCTGGCCAAAAGCAGTCTGGCCTCCCAAAAGGTCTGGAGGAGTAGGTTCCAATCTCTTTTCCTAAATAGTTGCATTGTCTAAAAACTGAAAGTAGTTTTTTATCTTTGAAAAGCTCAAGGAGAGGCTAAAACCTGCAGACAGCATGGGAATTTACCCTTTATAAGAACAGACTCTTTCCCACACATTCAACAGTATCATATAAACATGAAAAAAGAAAAAAAAGGGGGGGGATTCCTTTTTCCCTCCTTTTCTATACAAAGAGGTCTTGGCTAGCACAGTAGATTTGAGGAGTGAATGAATGGCATTATACCACAACCATCTTCATTCCCTGAACTACCAGTGTGGCTGCCTGGTAGACCTGGGATGAAGTCTGAAAATGATGAAGCTATCTGAATTTCTGATAGTGTTTATTTCCCATCTGTGGGCCAGCTTAAGGAGCCACCTCCTCAACAAAATCTTCCCTAATTCCCAAACCAAGAAATAGCCATTTCATTCTCAGATTTTTCATAGTATTTTGTGCTCCTCTTGTGCCTCTACTATAATCTACCAGTTATTACTGTATATAAGTTATATTAAGAGTGTATTTGTCCTAAATACCCTAGAGAGGGAAATCCTTAGTGAGATTAGGAATGTTATTTATCTTTATGATAATAACAATAATAATTAATATTTAGATAGTGCTGCTTTCTATAGATTATCTTATTTGATTTGATCCTCACAACAACCTTTTGGCATTTGCACATAGTAACTGGTAATAAATGCTTAATCATTCACTCAGTATCTCCATTTTTATCTCATCTTTACTTTTTTAATATATTTCATTTTAAGCATCTGTTTAGAATCTATTACATGCTTTTATAAAAAATCAAACAGTATGAAATAGGGATTAATGTTTCAGAATTAGACTTCACATTTAGAATTTTAAAATTCAATAAAGAAATAATACAGAGTATTTGGACCCTATAACTCAAGGAGCTCAGTCTAGTTATTAAATCCTCACAGGGGACGAACATACATAAATTTCACTAAAGCACTAATAACATCAGAAAAATGTAATCAAAATACCATTCAAATTTTCTCCTTTTGTCAAAGAGGTAAAGGACTGTGGGGATGGAATGCTACATAAATGGCAGACCTTGAAAACTCACTGGTTGTTTTGACTTAACTGGGCTTTTTTTCTTTGTCATAAGGAATTCTTCTCTTGAGATGAGAGGAAATCCAGAAATGAATGACATAAAATCAGAAGGCATCTATACAAGCTGGGGAAAGACGCTTCAAGAGGAAATGAAAAGTTTTCATGGAGACTCATGGCCAAAATCTGTTATCAATCTGAAGGGGTCTAGGGGAAAAAGTGAACTATTTCTGCAGGAGATTGAGTTAGGATTTTAATAAGGCTATACATGGTGGATAAAATTCAGGAATCAAAGAGGAAGGAGAATATTCCAGGTATAGAAAATAATGTGAACAGTGACAGAAAAGCATAAACAAAGGTCTATAAGGAGATGGCTCACCTTCTCAAAGTAGGAAGATAGTTCTGCACTGGATATAATGCATATAACAAAGATTGGATGAACTACCTGGATCTCAACTCCTTATTCTCTGCCTGTGTCCTACTCATTCCCTTTATGTGTTCACTCTAAAATGGGAAAAAGAATTATTGACCATGTTGGGGATTTATGTGCCATCGCTGTAGGAATTTGACTCATGAAGCTTTGGCATTCTCACCCTCAGTGATCATCAAACAGCCCCTGAGCCCCTACATATGTGAGACTCTTGGGACACAAAGATGCACCAGGCTCTTCTATGGAAGGGCACAATCTGTGACAGCTGGATTTCATTTCAGAGCATCTATCTTGAGATATGATCTTATGATATGTATAAGGATGTTTACTTCTTAGAATTTTGTTAACTGAGGCTGTCAGCATTCCTTCTGAGAATGCAAATGAATCAATATTGCTTGCTAGTAAATGTATGCATGCCTATGCATATGTATACATGGATTCATAAGTGAAACCTTTCTCCCATGTTAGATATTTTATATACTGGAAATTGATTTCCCCTTCCCAATAGGCTCAGAATTAGTTTTCATTTGTAGAGTCCCAACTAAGAGAGAGATAAGTTCCTCACTTCGAGCCTCACTCATCCAGGACTAGTCTCTGGGTTGGGTACTGGCCAGGCAGTTTAGAGGCAGAATGCCCCAAGAAAACTAATGCCCATATTAACTAGGTTCCATCTGGAATACTTATATAATTTTAATAGGTTCTTGATTTCTTTAGCTTTCATTCTTACAACCAGCCAAGAAGGCATTCCTGTTTCTCTAGTTATATTTTCATAGAAAAGTGGCCATGTGTGGCCAAATGGCTCCATGACTCCTAAGACCCTAAATAAATAAGATTCCCTCACATACTCTTTGGTAACCAATTTCAAATAGAAGCATTTAGAATGCAAATTGTCATTTACCCCACCCCCTTCTATTATTGTGCTCAAAGATTCCAAAACATAGAGCTGGAAGGATAGGTAACAAATAATGCCATTCGCCATTCTGGGGTGACACTCTCCAAAAACAAGGGAGCATCCCTACACATCAGAGACAGGGCTTCTTCTGGGCAAAAGGAGAAAGCTGAGCTGCCATCTTGGGAGCTGCTATACCAACCCAATCTGAATGCAGATTTGGAAGACCACTGAAACCCATCACCTCTAGATGCCTGAGGCCTTCTGCATCACCTGTACAGAATATTCTATAATAATCAAGCACTCTTTCCAATACACCATCCTGAAGGGCAAAGAAGGTACAAGACAAAAAAAATTATAGTCTGTGCCCTAAAGAAACTTCTATCATATTAATTTCGATTTTACATGCTATCTTAATTTCAACAAAGCCTTTCCTCTTTCCCAAAGGCCTAGGCTTCCAAACATGATATCCATTAACTCTAAAGGGAAACTTGCTAATTGTATTTTAATATAATTAGTTTCCTTTGTAATCCTATGTGTTTTATTTTATGCATTAAAAACAATATTCTAAGAAAGGGTGCATTAGCTTCATCAGACTGCCAAAGGGGTCCACAACACACACAAAAAAGTTGAATCTCTGTTTTAGAAGTATATGTCTTCAAAACTAAAGGTCCCCTCCTGTTTAGTCTTGCCTCTCTACTTTGGCTATGAAATGGCCTCAGTACCATGTCTTATCATCCTCACTTGTCTTCTCTTTTTTCTAGTTCTTCAAGGACTATACCCATACGCACTCAACTGAACATAGGGTACATATAGGCAGCCTAAATTCCTTTCCAAAATACAAGTTTACATGAAAAGACAAAAACAACTGCTAAAAGTCTCTTTCTGCTAAAAATAGGACATCTGATAACTAACTTGCCTTGCTGATAACTTTATTTCTCAGAAGCCAAAGGAAGAAACAAGAGAAACTCCAACTCTGAACTTAATCTCTCTTAACCAGGAATTGGTTGATAATGTCAAGTTCTGAAAACTACACTGAGAAACTAAGAAAGTGAACATTATATTTTATTTATACACAATTTATAATAGCGATGGAAACATCGGACATAGATATATCATGGGATTCAGATATTAAAGAGGCCTTAGAGACGATCTAGTACAAAAACTTCATCTTATAGATGAGAAAACTAAGATCTAATGAGGTTTTGTCCAAGTGACAGCCAAAGGACAAGTCTAACAGGGTGAGGTCTGGTGGGGGGTGCCTTTAGTTTCAAAGATTTAGACTTCTGGAGCACAGTTTCTTAACCCTTTTTTGTATTATGGACCCCCTCTGGCCAAGACCACATAAATAAGTAAAGTAGTAGATATCAGTAAAAATTCAACATTGGTCCTCAGGAAACCAAACTCAGTGTCTACTATATAATACTAGGTTGTCTTGCATAAGTCTTAAAAGGTAGATTTCGAGAAGTTGGGTATAATCTTATTCATAGTCAATGACTCAAAAGGCAATTTAAAAAATAAAAATAAAATTTAAGGAGGGATAAAGAATCTGAAAATCCAATTTATGATTTCAACTCTATCTCTAAACCTATGATCCTAAAATCACACATCAAATATCAAGACTGTATCCCAGGGTACATCTATTATTCTAAGGAATATATGAAATGTTGCTTTAAAACAGATGATAACTGATACAAGAAAGAATGAAGAACTCAGAGAAATGTTCAGTAAATGTCATCTGATGATTCTTCCTGAAAAAGGCTAGAGGGTGATACACAGATTAATCAAAACTTTTCAGAGAAACGTAAAGGATTTCTTTAGAGAGCAGTTCTTTCTTCTTTTTTTATCTCTAGTTTCTGATGCTGAATTTTGCAATCTACACTGTGCTTTTTTATAAGCTTCAGGGAGACCACAAGCTTCCAGAACATGATGACAGTTGACATTAATGTAACATTTTATATTTCTCAAAGTGTTTTTTATCAAATAGTTTGTTGAACTTAACACATGTAGTGGAGAAAGATGCTTGTTGATTTTAGATTAAAATAAGGAAATATATATCATATATATGTATATGTTAATATGTAACACACAATATGTATATCTTTAATAATGCTATTAAAGATAACTATCAAGTATAATTAAATTATAATTAAAGGGCAGAAACTTGCAGATTAGAGTAGTATTCATTTAAATTTGTCAACAAAATGTTCTTAGCAAGATATCTGCATATAAAGTTTTGAGCTGGAACAGATTTTAGGGATCATCTTGTCTAACTCCTTTCCTCCCATTTTACATAAGGAAACTGAGGCCCAAGTTCTTGAAAAGACTTGCTCAAGGTCACATAGTTGGTTAGTAACAGAGTCAGAGTTCAAACTTAGGTCCTGACTTCAAATCCAATGAATAGCAAGTGGTTAACTGTGGGAACTGAGTGAACCATCTTGTGACCCAGTTCTAGAGTGAACTCAGAGAAAGTGACTTTTCTATTCAATTATGGATCTAGTCCAACTCTTGCCTTGTCAGAAAACTTTTTTCAATTGTGGGAAATGGGAGAAAACCTTATTGTACTGTTTGAGCCTAGCTCTGTGTGGCTGGGAAGCTGGACCTCCTGCAGAATCTATTGCTAAGAGAACCTTAAAACTAAGGCCCCAGGTTATGCTGACTAGAAACTCAGATCCAAAGACTGAAGCAAAGTTTTCTCATGATGGTACATCTCAAGAAGCCTATATATCTTTTCTGAAAATTGGCCCTATATTGATCAGTTATTGTTTTCATACTCCATGAACTCAATACAGACCCTTAGTGAGGAGTGGGACATCTCCTTTCCTGATTTCAGGGAATTGCACCTGTTTGATCTCCCCATCCCAAATGGGAAAGTCCCTAATTTTTCCTCCAATTAGAAATCAGATTGCCTAATTTTCCATCCTAGTTAGTTGATTTAATTAATTGGTCTTCTTTAATTATCTTTAATGTATAAAAAGTTTGTCTTCCCCTTGTATTCGAGGTCTAGCCCTAAGCTGAGGAGGTCTGGTCCTGGTTTGTCACACAATTGGCATGCATTACTTTAAGCATTAAAATGCTTTGAAGCTCAGACCTTTGCTTCCTCTATCATTTTATCTTTCACCCACCACACTATACTGTATAAGCTAGATCTATGGTTATTATAGTCACTAACTTCCCAAATCTCCATCCTAACTTTGTAATGATATCTATTTTTTTAAACAAATGGAGCCTTCAATGAAAAATATATTATCTTTCCATGCACTTATCAAAATGCTTCCTCTTTTCATTTCTGTAATGATGAAACAGTAATAAATATTGATCCTAAAGCAAGTTAATCTGTATCTAGTTCAGTTTAATAATTCAAAAGTTTGTCTCTTCTGAAAAGAAATCAGTGAAGACTCTTGCCAACTCTTGATAATATCTCCTTTTTGCCAATAGAAATATTGAGAGAACATCACCTGTTTGAATTAGGTTCCTGTATTAAGAAGCAACACCAAGTAGCACTTAAAAGATCACAGACAGAAGCTAATTCTTGAATAATTTAGGTACGACTTTTCTACCAAAATTGACCAGCTTGTCAAATGTGGGTTTCCAATTTCTCATAATTACCGAGACCAAATTCCAGCTAAATATTGATTTTATATTCAGTGAGGCCGCTAAAATGACTGACATGAAATCAACAAGGTCATAAAATCTGCTATTTTTTAGAATCCCTTTCAAATAAATTATTTGTAAATCAAGTAACCACCAAAACTGAATCCAAAATCAATTAAGATGTTTTACTCAGCTCTACTTGCCGTCTACAAAGGTATGTACTACTCTAACAAGGAAGAATTAACTCATCCACAGTTCAAATCCACTATCATATTGCCCAAGATTTTGTCTTTAACTTTTTTCCCTCCCCAATGGGGACAAGGAAGGAATTTAGCAATAAAAAAGCTAGTATTTTAAAATGTTTGAAACTGGCTGCCACAACATGTTTCCAAATAGCAGGAGGATAAATATAACAGTTACTTGACTCAATAATACCTAACATAGAGGAACTAACAACTACATTTGGTACTGGAATTTTCTTCTTTAATTATGTGTTGACTTGAAAAAACTGAAATTTGTTTTCTTCTGACAAATATTGATATGACTAGAAAAGATTAGGTAAAGTTGGAGTTATTTGCAGTTGGTAAATTAATAGTCCGAAAGCTCAATTTCCTTCCTCCATCATTATTTATAAATGCATCCTATAGCAAATAGGAGTATGGGGCTGTCAGAAGCGAATTTTTAAAAAAAATTTAAAAATTAAAAAAAAAAATAAAATAAAACAAATGACAAAATGCCTTTTGCTCAACAAGTCTCAGGAAAAAAAAAAAGAAGCAATTCATTTTCACTATTCCTATACCTTCTCACTGTTCCCCTTGCCATAACCTTCCAAATCATCCCCCAAAACCTCTCTTTCTAGGTCTGGAATAAGCTCAATATAGCTGCCACTGCTCGAAGGGGTGTCTATTCCCCATCTTAGGAGCTTTCCAAACCAAATACATCTCCCAGGCTCCCACTCACCCATAGGTTTTATCTCCTCTGATAGCACAATGGAAACTCTTTGCAGCCGGGGAAAATTTAATTTTTTTTGCCTTTGTAACATCAGGACATAGTAAAGGGTCTGGTATAAAATAAGCACCTAGTAAATGTTTTCTGATTGACTGAGTGACTGATTTTGTAAGACTGGTAAAAGACTATGTTACAAGATGGCTAACTGCATAAGGGACGCCTCTTGCCAAAAGTCTGGCCTTCAGGTGATTAGAGAACCCCAAAGGGATGAAATCACAAATCTTTGATGAAAAAAGGGAATAACATGACCATTTTAGTTCATCTCTACCCAATTCACAAAAGAAATAATATATTACCAAAATTTGTTTTAAGCCTTTTGATTAGAATTCAGAATGCTTCTTCTCAAGAAAGAGTATATATTAAAAAATAATATATACATGTACATATTATGTTTTCAATTTCTAGAATGGAAATGCAACAAATACTTTTAGCTGACTGAGCTATTTATATCTTTTTAAACCTTCTTTGCCTGGGATGTAAAAAGGTAACATCCTGAGCCATTTGCAAAGACTTGGGTAGGAGCGGCTGTGAGGATCAAGTGAGATAATGCATGAAAAGTGCTTTGCAAAAGATAAATCTATATATTAATTTAATATGTTTTGATACCTGTGTGATCTTGGTTTTGAAACACTGATGGATTTCATAATAGCTAATAATGGGAATAGCTAGGTAGCTCAGTGGATGGAGAGCCAGGCCTAGAGATGGGAGGTCCTAGGTTCAAATCTGACCTCAGACACCTCAGCTGTGTGACCCTGGGCAACTCTCTTAACCCTCATTGCCTATCCATTACTGCTCTTTGCCCTGGAACCAATACATAGTATTGATTCTAAGAAGGAAGGTAAGAGTTTTAAAAATAATAATAATAAGTAATATTTATATAACATTTTAAAGTTTACAAAATGTATTATAAACATTATCTCATTTTAACCATGTAACAATCCAAGGAAGTTATTATTCCCATTTTACAGATGGTGCTATTATTATCCCCATTTTACAGATGATGAAACTAAGGCATAGGTGAGGTTAAGTGGCTTGGCCAGGGTCACAGAACTAGTAAGTGTCTGGGATCAGATTTGAATTCAGGTCCTCCTGACTCTAGGTCTAGTCCTATATTCCCTGAACCACCAAGCTGCCCACATTTACCCTATAATAAGTATTATAATTATCTGTGTCTATTATAGGTTAAGAACCATGTCACCTAAACTTCAGGGCATACTGCAAGTGCTTAATAAATGTTGATGAAGAAATATACTGAACTTTCAAGCAATTAACTAGGATTTATTAAGAACCCACTCATTTGTATGACCCAGTGAATTGCTTATCAGCTCTGGAAGGTGGGAGGGAAGAGGGGAGGGAGAGACAGTGAATCATGTAAATACAGATAGATAGATAGATAGATAGATAGATAGATAGATAGATAGATAGATAGATAGATAGATAGATGGATGGATGGATGGATGGATGGATGGATGGATGGATGGATGGATGGATGGATGGATAGATGGATAGATGGATGGATGGATGGATGGATGGATGGATGGATGGATGGATGGATGGATGAATGGATGGATGGATAGTTGGATAGAGATAGAGATAAAAATGTAAAAATAAACAAAAAAAATCCACTCACTCAGTGCCACTACCTGCAAAAACCAAGTGAGAAAGTCTATGCCCTTGAGGTACTTTAGTAAGGCAAGAGAGACAACGAAGCACTTCTGGTCAATCAAATGGTCAGTTTGCCCCACTGATGTCAAAATTAAAGGGCATCCTTTCTATTCCCTACAGATAAAATACCAGTTTGGTAGGAGACTACTTAGCAAGGAGATTTGTTTGGGTGTTTCTTGGAAAGTAGTGGTTGGGGGTCTCCCCCTGCCCACCTTTGACCCCCCCCCCAGGGAAAGAAAAGGGTTTAAATTCTAAAAGCTAGATGAACCTCATATATGACCCGGCACAGGTATTTAAAAAAAATTTTTAATGGTTCTTATCATTCTTCGTATAATAGGAAGATGCAGAAGAAAGCAGCCTGGAATTGGAATCAGACAGAATCATGTCTGCGGAGTGTAACTGCCCTCAGCAAATTATTTAATCTCCAGGGCCTCAATTCTCTCATCTGCAAAATGAGAAGGTAAGACTCTAATCATCAGGGTCTCTTTCTAGCTCTAAATGTATGCTCTCAAGAGCCTTGAAATCTCCCTCGATGATGCAATGAAAAGAATGTTGGATTTCGAATTGGAGAATCTGGATCCTAATTCTGGGACCCCTACATGACACTGCCTGGATGATCTCACACAAGTTATTTCACCTTTGGGGCCTCATTTTCCTCATCTAAGGTGATGCTTTATTGGTCTAATGATTTCTTTTTATAGAGTTAGTTCCAAAAGGCTTATACATTTTTACTTTGGGGAATTTATTCTCCTTCTGTAATTTACAATCTGTTGGTTTGGCTAGGTGAGTTATTTTTCATTTAACCCTACCCCACTTTTTTAAACTTTTACCATCTGTTTTAGAATCAATACTGTGTATTGGTCCTAAGGCAGAAGCTGGGCAAGAGCTAAGCAGTGGGGGTGAAGTGACTTGCCCAGAGTCACACAGCTAGGAAGTGTCTGAGGCTGGATTTGAACCCAGGAACCCTCATCTCTAGGTGTGGCTCTCCACCCACTGAGCCACCCAGCCTCCCCAGGCTGGATAACTTCTAAAGACTCTTCCTGCTATGACAACTAGATGGAGCAGTGGATGGGGTGCTGGAAGACTAAGTCCAAATCTGACTTCATGGTTGCTCCAGTTATCTGATCCTGTATAAATCTTTTAGAAGGAATACTAAAAGCACCTAGTTTAGTACAATGTCTGGCCAACATTTACTAAATGCTTTTTCTCTTCCCCTCCTCCAACATCTACTCTCCATCCCCAGTGCCCCACAACAGACCATAAAAAAACAGAATCAGAAGGAGTTTCTGAAAGTAAAATGTTTATTATTTGGGAGGTCACTTTATAAAAGAAATGATTAGACCAATAATTCATCATGTCAATTTAATCAAGTTGCCTAAAAGAGGATTTTTTCCCCCTCTTTAAGGCAGAAGAAGCACACTCAGAGAAAATTGATCAACAACAGATCTGTGACTTCCCCTAGAGGAGGCATTCCCCCCCCCCCACCTCCCACCCCTCCCCAAGAACCCATTTAAGCTTCCCTTAAAAGCATGCAATGCTAGCCTGAGATTCTTCCACAGACCAGTTCCACAAAGAGGCCCAGAGAACTTGTTCCTGAAATAAAGCTGCTCTTTTTGATATCAGTATTTATCTGAGTTTCTATGACTTCGAGTCTTATAATTCTATATTCCTCAAAGAAGAAGAGTTGAAAATCACCCAAAGAACAATGGAGAAGAGCAGGATATGAGCAGCCTGCAACACTTTAAAAATATACAGTTATGGAGGAGGAGAAATGAGAATGTCAGAGAAATATATAACCAGAAAAAATGTGGGCCAGGAATGTATCCAGAGTGAGAGGTGACTCCACTGCTAGCCAAGAAACATAAGGAATATTGGGGAAACGGGAGGAAGGTTACTCAGCATGCCCTTAGCACAGGGCTAGGCACATTGCAGCTGCTCAAGAAATGCTAGCAGACTGACTCTACCCCAAAACAAGCAAAGTTATGGGAGGATAAGATCAATATCAGACAAGATTGGAAAGCATGAATAAATTTGCAGCTTTGGATGATTGGATGAGACACATCAACTGCCTCCAGACTCACTAGAATATTGGTATGTTGTGCATATGTATAAATGTAATAAATATACATTTACTTGTATGCATATTCTGCATACAGGCATACATATTTGTATACAAGTTATACATGTTTATGTTTTCTGTATTGTTTATTATCATTTCATTAATTATTTTATTTTAATATTTATATGCACAAATGAAATGAATGCATTGAATTCAAATCTGGCCTCAGATCTTACTAGCTGGGTGACCCTGCACAAGTCATTTAACCCTGATTGCATCAGTTTCCTACCCTGTAAAATGAGCTGGAGAAAGAAATGGTAAACCACTCCAGTATCTCTGCCAAGAAAACCCCAAAAGGGGTCATAAAGAGTTGGATACAACTAAACAACAACAAAAAAAACCATATTATATTTATACACACATATAATATTACATATTATACAAAGGAATAAGGGACTAATAATTCCAATGATAATTTGGAAAAAACCACCATACCTGCAGACCTCTGAGCTTTGCTCATTTCCCACCAAATGCTCCCAAAACACCTGTTCTGAAATTAAACTGACTTAGATAATCTAGGAAATGGCATCCCTTTATTTGAGTTTATCTCTTTAGCTACCTTTCTCCACCCCACTAACTCTCAAAAACATGAGACTAGAATGAAAATGCTTTTGGCCATTCCAACTCTACAGTGTCAAATAAATAAAGAATAAATTCATTTGTGAAAAATGGCAAAAATAGTTCTTATTTTTCTTTGGCTAAGATTTATGGAAACCATTCCCCTCCTAAAGTTATCTAACCTTGAATTACATTAGGTGTTCCAGTTAAGCTTGTAATTATAACTAAAGAGTACACCCATATTCCATTTAAAAATTTTCACTTTGGATTTGCTTCTTCGTGACAGGGGAACTAGATCTAAAACAAATATCTTTTCACTAAGACCTGAGTGTCTACAGAAATCGCATTAAAATATTTTTGGCACATGTGAAAAATTATTCACAGTAGTGGCAGTTTTAGAGAAAAACAACTTTGTAGAAATTGTATTTTTTTAATACAATGGGAAGAGTCAAAGAAAAAATCTATGCAGAGAGAAAAATTTCTCTTCCAAATATTTTATTTCTAAAAATACTAACTTATATGCTTAATGAAAATTGAACAAATATACATTGCTTTTTAATTTTTTAAACCTACTTTTCTTTTATAATTTGCCTTACCAAATACTCAATTTATGCATAATTTTGGTGTTATCCCAGAAAGGATGAAGGTTTTGTGGATTTTTTTATTTTGTTTTCCACAAAGATACATAAATAAAAATAATTTTTAGTGCCCCACCCAAATGTGGAGAGATGGTAAGAATAAGAGGAAAGGATATAGAATGTAACTCTTTAAGGGCAGTAACTATTTCATTTTTATAGTATATCTTTGTTGAATTGAGTCAAATTTAAACTACCTACTTAGAAATCTTAGCAGCTTCATATTCTGATTTTTCCTTCTTGAAACAATGTCGATAGGATTAATCCCTTACTCATCACTTTAGTTAGAAGTCCTATAAACTAGTAAATCTATTTAAACCAAGGAAGCTTCACTTTCTTAAAAGGTGTTACATGAAGTTAAATCAGGTTGCACCAGGGTCACTCCGATTTATGCAGCATTGGTAAAAAGGCCATTTCCTCTTCTACTCCCTCAAGGGTCTATAAATCTAAACAAGCTGAAACCTGCCTGACCTATAATAATAAGAATCATCTTAAGGACACTTCCAGCTAATCATGAATCATGGGAACTAAAGTTGCTCTTATAAATCAGGAATTCATTGTCTTTTCTTTTCTTTTTAAATAAAAAATAGGATCTTCAGAGAGACTGGATTTGGAAGTCAAGATCTGGCTTTAAATCTCATCTCATTACACTTATTATCTGTGTGAATCCCTTAGTTCTTTCCTGGCTCTGGCTATCTCCTCTCTTCCCTAATTCAACTTCTTGGAGAACTAATTCACCTCTACTGTATCCTCTACTCTCAAATCCAAGGCCCCTTCATTCTATTTCAGCTAAAACCTTGCCAAACCCCAGTGGTGAATTACTCCCACCATCAGCTTCTTCACTTCTATTATGAGCTCCCACATGGAGGAAATCACATAAGCCTATTAACTGAGGCCCCTTCATAAATGTTATTTAACTTCACTGCAGGTTACCCCAACACTGCTATTCCTCTCTTAGAACAGTTGTTTCGGACCTTCCCTGGGTACCTCTTCTCTCTACTCTCCCAGCCAAGGATGTCTTCAGTATATAGTACTTTTTCTAGGGCATTTGCAGAGATGGCATGTCTACACTTAATCTTACTTGGTTCAGACCTCTTCCTCCGGTATCAATCTCTTCCTTCATGATGGTCTCAGATAAAGAAGTAAACCTCACTGATGAGGAAAATCCCACTGGATTTTCCCCTTTAATTCCAATCCCTCTAGGCTTCCCCTTTATCACACATACTTTCTCCCATTTTTTTCCTTCTCTCATGGTCTACTGGCTCCTTCCCTACTGCTTACAAACACATCCAGATCTCTCCCATCCTTTAAAAAACCCAAATTTGATCCCACCATTCCCACTAACTCTGGTCCTATATCGCTCCTGACAAGGGTTCTGGACTATAAATTCCTTGCAAAAGCCATCTACAACTGGTAGCCTCTACACCCTATCCACTCATTTACTTCTAAATCTTCTCAAGTCTGGCTTCCATCAATAGCACTCAGTTGAAAGTCACTGATAATCTCTTCATTCCAAATCAAGTGGCCTTTTCTCAATTCTCATCTTCCTTGACTTGTGAAGCCTTGAAGCCTGGTGATGAACTCCTGGATGATGCTTCCACTAGAGGTATTCCTGGCCTCCTTCTGTCTTGGTTCTCTCCTCACTCTCATTTGCTGGGTCTTCACTCATGTCCTGCCCAGGCTCTGTATTATCTCACTTGGTGCTATCAGCACCTACATGTTCCATTAACACATCCATGTAGATGATTCCCAAATAGGCATTATTAGTTCATCTCCTGATTTAGATCCCACATCACCAACTGCCTTTTGGACATCTCCAAATAGGTGTCACACACACCTCAAACTCCACATGTCCAAAGCAGAATTTCCTACCAAACATCCTCTCTTCTGGATTTCTCAGTGACCATGAAGAGAACCACAGAGTACATCAAACTAAGAAATATCCAGATAACAGGCCTTTATTAATAATATTTGATAATCCCCACATTCCACAGCACTTAAGAAAAAAGGCACTTTATAGATGGGATCAATTTTATCCTGTTTGCTTTTAAAAATCCATCTTTTAAGGCTCTTAAGGTCACCATTTATACATGTGACTCAATGCATCTTGGATATCTCTAAGAAACTTAATGGTCAAGTGAAAAGTTTATAAAAATGGAATAATACACTGACTCTAACTCAGGATACAAACCAGTCTCATTTCTAGTTCCATAAAACAACATCATAGACCAGAAAGTATTGAACTGGGATTCAGACAATATTATTTCAGTTCTGTCATAAACTCTGTGATAACCTCAAAAAAAGTCACTTTCTAATTCATTTTTTTTAAAGAAAAATGAGCACAACTTAGGGTCCTAGTCATTTAAAAATGAGGAAACTTAGATCAAATGATTGGCCCAGATACACAGGTCATTGATTCTAGACCCATGATACAAAATCCTGTGTCTTTCCCATTGCATCAACTCTACAGGCCTCAATTTTCTTTAGGTGAGGCCACAACAGTTTGGATTAGATGTCTCTAAGATCCCTTTTCCAGCTCTAAAGGTCAATGGATTTATGTTTGGTTAAAAAAGGGCTTATCTGGGAAAATTCCAGTCTAGGGTTCAAAGTCACTGTCTATTTGGCAAAACTATGATGGGTGAAGGTGTGATCCTGGGCAAGCTACTTAACTGGATGCCAGCTTCCTTGTCTCTAAAATAAGGGGAGTGGATTAGAGGATCTCCAAAGTTCCTTCCAACTCTAACTCCTATGATCTTTGCCTCTGCACTTCCAGATTGTTCAGGCTTGCTCTGGGAACTGATTTTTTCAGGTTGATTACCCATTCCTGTCCTTCTTGAACACTACATCCAATGATATGGGCTTGTTGGCTATTTCCCCTCATGACATTGTACATCCTATCTTTTTATCCTTGAATAGATCCATCCCTGGAATTTAAATCTTCCTCACTTCCTCCTCTTCATTTCTGACTTTCTTCCAAGTTCAGCTCAAAAAAAGACTAACCAAAAAGTCTCTCCTGCTCCCACCTTTCCTCTAGACCTCTCCTCCAGTATATTCATTTCCCCATCTCTGAATTACTTGGATTTTGTATCTGTTCATATGTGCAGTTGTTTCCTCTGGTAGAATGGGTAGTCCTTACTGCTGGAGTGGGGGTGGGGGCCCACTTTTGTCTCTGAATATCCAATCAGCCATATTGCCTGTGACATAGCAAGTGCTTAGGAGATCCTTTCCTAGGGCCTAACCCATATCAGATGCCTCTTGGCTTGCCCAACTAAAAGGTGTCATCATTGTTGTTTCTTAGTGGGAAGAGAGGGGCCAGTCTTATCTAAACTTTGTAAACTTCCTACTATTCCAGAGCCCTCTGTATAGTGTTCTGTGCTCTCCAATGCTCCCAGCATCTGAGATTTATCCTGGTGCCATAGATCTCTCATAGCAGTGGCTAGGTGGCATAATGGATAGAGTGCTGGGCCTGGAGTCAGGAAGACCTAAGCTCAAATTCAGCCTCTGTCCCTTACTAGCTGTGTGACCTTAGGCAAGTCACTTCACTTCTATTTACTTCGGTTTCCTCATCTCTAAAATGAGGATGGCAATAATCAATCAACAAACACTTATTAATTGCTACTATGCACCAGCCAGTTATGTTAAGTACTAATAACAGCACCTACCTCCCAGGGTTGTTATGAGGATAAATGAGATAATAATATACACTAATAAATGTTTTGTTGTTGAGTCATTTTTCAGGCATGTGACTGTAGTTGAGGTTTTCTTGGCACAGATACTGGAGCAGCTTGCCATTGCCTTCTCTGACTCATTTTATAAGTGAGGGAACTGAGGCAGGGCTAAGTGACTTGTCCAGGGTCATTAAGTATCTGAGACCAGCCTTGAAATTAGAAACGATGAGACTCCTTGACTCCAGGATGATTAACAAGCCTATCTCCCATGCCACCCGGCTGCCTCATAAATGTCAGTTGTTTTCATCATCATGGTGGGTCTCCCTTCCCTCGCCAAAGATCATAATATCACTTGGATTCTGTAAATGATATTACTGTGGGCAAAATTTTCATTATCCTAAAGTCTCAGAACATATGTGCCTCCCAGAACTGAGACACACTGAAAAGCTTTATGACTGGCATATGTCACTGGTGATGCCCCCTAGAACCTGAGTACAACCCATGCTATGCTACCCTGTGATGCATTCTAAAAGTACCCAAGACAGTAACAGTGAACCTATGGCACAGGTGCCAGTGCTCTCTGTGGGCACACAGGAAGAAGGACTCCCAGGGAGCTGCTCTCCTCTCCAACATGTGCCAGCATTTTTTCACATCCCCTGCCCCTCTGCCCAGCAGCCAATGGGAGTGCACAAGGGTTAAGGTGGGCAGCTCACAGATGATAGAGCTGGAGGGGAGCTGAGTGCTAAGGACATCCCTCAGTCCCCTCCACCCAACAGCTTCCTCCCTTACCTGTGTAGGGTAAAGGTGGGGGCAGGGCACATCTAACACTCCAGTGGGGGAGGGGCATCTCTGACCCCCCAACTTGGTCTGGGGAGGTGGGTTGGGGGTAGGGTCAGCATTCTAAAAGGTTCTCCATCACGGATCTAGGAAGATATAGCAGAGGCTCTATCCAAATAGATGTTTAATAAGTGTTGGTATAATTTATACATATATAATATTATGTATAATAATTATATATGATCTATCATAATAATTAGATATATTATAAATATAGCCTATCCACAGACTTCCAGCTGAAGTGGAGATTGAGGAGGGGTAATGGGCAGGCATCACAGGGCTGGGAGAAATCCTCAACCTTGATTTGGCCTTCTCCCTTCAGTCTCTTACATGGGCACAGTTTGGTGCAACCCTGAACTAACCAATGGTTTTGGTGAGCGCTATTTTCCAGGCCAACTGCAACAATCATACAAATGCTTCCTCGAGAAGCCGGGTGCCTGCCCCTAACTGCCAGCTGTCTAGATGCACAATTAATTCTCCCAATCCAACTTCAAAGGGAGCCCTCATCTTCCCGTGGTTTCAGATACTCTATCTGGGCTGCAGTCTGAGATACACTTGCTGTCTGAGCTGCCACAGGGAACTGATACAAAGTCACAGCCACAGGAGGCAGGAGAGCAACAAGGAAGCCCCCCAGGGCAACGGCTGTACATTCTCCCTAAAGAGCTTCTGAACTTCTTAAGCTGCTCCTTCCAACGTTATCTATCGCATTGCCTTAGCTCTGCAATTTAGAAGGAAAGAGGCCCAACCAGTCCTGCCAGTTTGGATGATCCCAAGAGCAGCAGGGCCGGTGGAGGACAAGTCAGAACATTGGTTACACGAGTTAAACCTCACTACACCTGAAGGGAGCCTCTGCGTTCCTATCGCTTCCCATTGCCCAGTGTATTCAAAATAATAGTAAACACTGCGCACAATCCAAATTCCTCAGGAATGACTCGGAACCTCCTGCAAGCGGGCCAGGCTCAGAAAGGGAAGGCCACTATCCAAATGGAACTTGTTTCTAAAAAACGAATAGGAAGGTGGAAATAGAAGGCATTGGGGCACGAATTCTCCAATTATCCTGCAGAAATCATCTTCCCACCCATAGGCGTGCGATGGCGACGTCAGCGCGGGCCCAGAGCCAGGAATGCTGAGGTGAGTCTCAGTTTCACTGTGTCACTGGGGAATCAGCTCAGTAAGTTGTTTCAGATTCTTGCCTTCACCTGTTTCAAAGTGAAAGCTGTCTCTCCACCCTGGGAAGCTGATGTCATCCTGCCAGGCACTAACTGATGACGAGAGAGTGGGATTTCATGAGGACCTCCAAGTAAGCAGCCCATCGAGCTCTCCTAAGACGTGGAACTGGATTTTATTCCACCGTGCCAGGGGATGTTGTTCTCGCCTCCCACTGTTGCCAGGCTACTGACTCGGTTTCCTAAAATACCTAACAGGCTAGGGGGCTTCTTATTTTTAAGAAACAATTTCACAACTATCACATAAGCGCTTGTTTATAGTATATCAGTATAGGAGGCAGCTAGGTAGGCACAGTGGAGAAAGTGCCAGGCCCAGAGTCAGGAGGACCACAGTTCCAATCTGGCCTCATATACTTCCTAGCTGTGTGACCCTAGGCAAGTCACTTAACTCTGTTTGACTAGTCCTTGCCCTTCGCATCCTTTCTAAGATAGAAAGGGTTAAAAAAAAAGTAAATGGAATATTATTAAAAGTCCAAAAGCCTACACAAGATTACAACATCCCATCAAACTTTAAAGAAATCTTTAATAAGACTAATCTTTAATCTTTAAAGAAATCTTTAATAAGACTAATCTTTAATCTTTAAAGAAATCTTTAATAAGACTAAAAATAAATAGGATCTCACCAAAGCCAATCCTTTACAATCAGTTAACATCAGATGGATGCTAAATCTGATACAATATCATAGAAATAATCATGGGAATTCAACCAAAGCTGTTTGTAATTTAACAAATTCAATATGAAACAAAATTAAATTTATATGTTCATTTAAAAATTTGATTAAGAATGACTGAGGAGAGACTAAATGAACACTCTAATGCAAATACCAACAACAGGGAAATGGGTTCGAGTCAAGAATACATGTGATAACCAGTGGAATTGTGTGTTGGCTATGGGAGAGGGAAAGGTGGTGGGAGGGGGGGTGGGGAGGAAAAGAAAATGATCTTTGTTTCCAGTGAATAATGTTTGGAAATGACCAAATAAAATAATGTTTAAAATTAAACAAACAAACAAACAAAAAAAAAAATTTGATTAAGAGTGAAAGCTTGATTTAACTTACTAGACAATAAGAAA
This sequence comes from Monodelphis domestica, assembly GCF_027887165.1. NCBI lineage: Eukaryota > Metazoa > Chordata > Mammalia > Didelphimorphia > Didelphidae > Monodelphis > Monodelphis domestica. The sequence continues at coordinate 176,916,813 of NC_077232.1, read as the reverse complement.
ACAAGCATGTATTAACTTACACATTTATTATTAACTATTAACTATCACAGTGAGTGATAAGCAGTAGTGATACAAATTCAAGTAAAAAGAAAAATAGTTCTTGCCCTCAAGGAACTTACATTTTTCTGGGAAAAAACAACACACAAAAGGAAGAAGGCATGGGGATGCTGGAACCATCATGGGGGAATAGTGTCAAAGTCCACAAAGTCAGGAACAAAGCTGGCCAACCTGGGACCCTCTTTAAATTTCAAAGAAACTTCTCAGTGGGGGTAAGGGGACTGTCCTGGCAGAAAGATGTTCCATTATGTAAAAATAATAAATGGCAGGTTATAAAAATAAGATATTTATTGAAATATATAAGGATAAAAAGGATTTCTAATTCTAAGGGATTCTAAATCCACCCAAATAAACTACCAGGTTCCACAAGGAACAGCTTCACCTGTGTTTCACAGGCTACACTAATCCTCCCTGATCTGACTAACCCAAATTTATACTAGCTAAATATAAACTACCACTCTTATCCTTATAATTCTTAACTTTGCCTTCAAATTATAAAATAGCAAAGGCTAGCTAGCTGAGTAGAATTAAGTTAGGACTCTGAGTCTTAAAAGACTCAAGAGTTCAAATCAAAGACCAGGTTTTTCTTTGGTCTTCTCAGAGTTAAACAACCTATAAATCCACAATATATATTCAATAGTTTCCAAAGTTGGGAAAGGAAAACACTGAGCTCCCTCAGATCTTTCCATCCTACAGAGAGAGAGGCAAAGATGTTACCTCCTCCAGCCCTGAGAGAGAGTCTCTGAGAGTCTGTCTCTGCCAAATGCCAGAGAGAGTAATTGACACAGAAAAACCGGTTATAACTGTCAACAAATGAAATTAACACACTCTCTCAGCTCTGCTTCAAACTCCAGTTCTTTTCTCAAGCAGCCACTTTACTTCTTATCCCTAAATTAATAAAACAATACTTATTTTCTAATATCATTCTTATAATGAGAAGTCTCAGGCTCTGAGGGAAGTTTCCAGAATGAAGTTATATTTCATAAGATCATGGAAATTATCCTGGAGCATCTAGAACCAAGATTTTTTTTAAACTATGGTCCACTAATTTTCTTTTTTTTTTTTTAAATTAAAATCCTTATCTTCCACCTTAGAATCAATATTATGCTTAGTTCCAAGGCAGAAGAGCGGTAAGGGCTAGACAATGGGGGTTAAGTGACTTGCCCAGGGTCACACAGCTAGGAAGTATCTAAGGTCAGATTTGAACTCTAGGAACTTCTATCTCTAGGCCTGGCTCTCAATCAAACAAAGTGGTGGCCTAGAGTCACAAAGATCTGAGTTCCTAGCTTGGTGACTCTGGGTAGGTCACTTAATCCCCTTACCACGGTTCTACTTAGAACCAATAATTAATATTGATTTTAAGACAGAAGGTAAAGGTTGTTTGTTTCTTTTAAAGGAAGGAGGAAGAAGAAATGGCAAACTATTCCAATATCTTTGCCAAGAAAACTCTATGAACAGTACAATCCAGAGTCACAGAGCATCAGAATTGCTGAACAACTCAGCAACAACAACAACATAGGCTTAGGAAGTAGCAGAGCTAAAATCTGAATCTACATCTTTACTTATAAATCTAGTTGTCTAAGTCCTCAATTTAATATACTTTCTTAAGAACAGCAAAAAGGAAAAAAAATCTGGATTTAGTTTTCAATGCGCAAGATACTTTTGTTTTTTTTTTTTAAAGGTGTGATATGGGGACAGTTCATCCATGAGGGCAAGTTCTCTATATTCTGCTCTCAAAATGTGTCTTAAGGCTGTTAAGTTTCCAAGTTCAAAAGAGGTCCGAGTTACTTTTTCTCAGGCCTGTTCTTTCATTAATAAAGTACACTCATATTAGTTACTAGAACCTAGTCATGTCCCCAGTTAGGAAAGGTACACTACTATAGCAAATCCCCATTCTTTATCAATCTCCAGACCCAAATTATCAACTTATTTAGTTCCACTGACAACCTCTCAAATGTTTTCACCACAACAGGAAAGCTGGGAAAAAAAATTAGATGAGTGGGTATCTTTAAAAAAAAAAAATTTACCAATGTGCCAAAGAAACTAAAATAAACATCCAGGCGAACATGCTCTATCTCCTCAACCTCAAACACTAACCTGGCTGGCTCAGTCCTGAGAGATGCCAATACTACGAATAAAAATGACTAACCAGCACTGGCCCATTCCTACTACCTGGACTTGTGGTTTGGACCAGATAAACAAGGAGCAAGATCATGTGGGCATTCATTACGAAACAGAAAAACAATTCTGGAGTGTAAAAAGAGAGCCACAATGTTAGAAGCTGAGAAATAAGACTCCTATGATATCTAGGACTTAACTGGGTCAGCACTTGGGTGATGAACATCCATCAAGTATTGGGTATGTAGAGACAACTGGATGGCTCAGTGGCTTGAGAAGCATATCTATTGGAAGTTCCAGCTTTAAATATGGCCTCAGACTCTTTCTAGGGTAACCCTGGGCAAGTCACCTAACTTTCATTGCCCAGTCTTTTCTGCCTTGGAGCCAATATATAGTATTGATTCAAAACAGAAGGTAAAGGGTTTTTTGTTGATTTTTTTTTTTAATGTACTGGGTATACAATCCTGTGGTAGGCCCAGAGGGACACAAAAATCAAAAATATTTTTTTAAGTTCCTGACCTCAAGGAGTTCTGCTGGCTGGCTAATATAAAGGGGTTCAGATGTGAGGTAGCAAGGGATAAGAAAAGGCAGATCAAGAAACCATGCTTATTCAGAGCTGCCAATAAAAATATGTATTTATTAAACATGAGAAGGCTTTTATGACCAGATGAACACTGAAATAATAGAACCAGGAAAACAATATCTTTAGTGGTTACAATAATGGGACGAAATAATAAAGCTGGATGCTGAAAAATTGCAATAAAAAAGGGCCAATGGCCCTTCATAAGAGAGAAAGAAGCACTTCTTTATTTTCCTTAAGAGACATGAGACTAGAGGTATGAAATGATAAAGGCACTATCAGACCTGTCCTGATGTTTGGCTGTTTGTTTTGTTTTGTTTTGCAAAGTTTGGCTCATTTTGGGAGTGAGGAGGTGGGGAATAACAAGAAATTATTGTAATATAAAAAACAATATACATAAAACTTATTGTTTGAGATACTCCTTATAGCTAAATAAATAGAGAATAAAGGGATGATGGGAAGTGAGGAGATTCCCCCAAAGAATGCTATATTTGTCTCAGATTAACCTAATTTGAAAAAACAAGAGGCCCGCCATGCTAGATGAGCACAAATAATGAAGTAAGAACAATCTAAATTGTTTCTCCTTTCTTGCCCTCAATACCACCTGAAAAGTTTAGGGGAAGCAGTTTGATTTGGCCCCTTAGCCCCAAAGAAGATCTATGAACATGCACCTCTCTACCTTCCTTGATGAGGTGGGAAGCACTGTTGGACTTAACTGATGCATTGGTTCCTAATTTTTATTTTTTAAACCCTTACCTTCAGTCTTATAATCAAAACTGAGAAGGGTAAATGATTTGCCCAGGGTCACACAGGTAGGAAGTGTCTGAAGCCACAATGGAACCCAAGAGCTTCTTTCTCCAGGCCTGGTCCTCAATCCACTGAACCACCCATCCTGTTATTCTTTGATACAAGGGATCGTTCTCTGGGGCAGGGAGAAGGCAAAGATATATTAGGAAATAAAGATGACAGAAAAACATACGAATAAAAATTTAAATTAAAAAACTTTAAGTTTCCCTTCCCCTTTCATTAAAATATTGACAGCATCTTCCAAATCTTCCCCTCTGTAGGGGGAAAAGAAACTCTCCATTTGCAGAGCTCATTACAATCCCTACTGTAAATCCTCCCAGAATTTTCGAGGGACCCATGGCTCATCTGGCCCTCTTCCAAGAGTCTTGGCTTCAATAGCCTCCATTCAAATGCGGTTATTCACAACATGCTAATGAAGCCAACATAACCCCGGTGTCGCTTAACCCCTCCCTCTCCTTGCCTGGCTCTAACCTGGGCAGGTTCAAAGAGCTGGGCAGGGCACTGGCTCACTGAGATCACTGTCAGAAGCCCTGACAGCGCCAAAGACACGGGTTGTGCATAAGCATGTGTCCTACAGAAAAACAGAAATATTTTTGTCTTAATGCTCAACAGATTCCCGGTCCATTTGCCTCTCCTGTCACTAGAAAAGCATGAATCATTAACAATTCACACTCTTTAAGTGCCCTGCACAGGGCTATAGGACTTGGGAGTCGGAGCCTCAAGTCCAGTCTCCACATTTTGCAGACAAGGAAAGTGACATCCAGAAAAGGTAAGTGACTCAGCTCAGAGTCAGAAACAATCAAGTGCCTGGTGTTGGAGGCAGCACTAGAACTCAGGTCTTCAATCTAACGTCCTTTACCATTCTCTTCCCAGAATTCCAAAGTACTTTAAAGCTTCCTTCAGTTTTCAACAACCCAGGGAAACAATTGAATATTTCCATTATGTAAATGTAAAAACTGAAGCCAGGGCCAAACTCCAGGCAATGTGGGATAATGGAAAACCTAGGGTTATGGAATCAAAAACCTTCAGCATTCAAATTAAAGCTCTGAAGACAGCTGTATCCAATGACTTCATGGCCCCATCTGGGGTTTTTCTTGGTATAGATACTAGAGTGGTTTGTTATCCTCTTCAACAGCTCAGCTGACAGACGAGGAAACTGAGGCAAACAGGGTGAAGTATGGTGAAAATTTATTAGCAGAGAAGCCAAAAAGTAAAACAAAGTCTCCAACCAAAAAGAAATAGGTTTATTGAGAGGGCCAGACTTTGGTTGGCAACTAGAGCCCCAGAGCCTTGTGAGTGGACTCTTTATATACCCAAAAACTTGCACTATGGTAAAATAATTTTTATCAGATATGATTATAGTTTTCCAAGAATCAGAAATGTTCACAGTTCCCCAAGGATGAGTTTTAGAGTTCTCCAAGGGGTCAGATATCTATAGTTCCTCAGGCATCAAGTAAAATCAGATGACATGGCTGTGCTTGAACCACAACTTTACATAATATAGACAAGAGAGGAGAAATGACAGAAAACTATGCATGCTGTGTGATGTTAAAAATAGATTCTTTCAGAATTATGCTTACATGATTAAGATACAGATAGAATATCTTGATTATTTTTAGAAAAGTTTAAGATCTATGATCTTAGAAAAACCAAATTATGAAAAACTGCTGATACTAATGTAATCATGAGTGGGGTAGGGGATTTCACATTCACAGAAGTGACTTGCCCAGGGTCACCCTGCTAGGAATCATCTGAAGCCAATCTCTTTCTGAAGCTTCATCTTTCACCTCTGTAACCTGGAGCAAGGTCCTCACTAGGTCTCCATTTCCTTATCTGTAAGGGAAGGTGTCAGACTGGCTAGAGCTCTAAGTTTACCTTGCAACTCTAAATCTATGATTCAGTGTCCTTGAAAAGTAGGCAAAAATGTTAAAAGGCAATAAGCAAATCATAGGTTTAAGGCCAAAAGGGAGCTGTGAAGTCTAACGCCTTCATTTTAGACACAGGAAAAGTGTCCAGAAAGTGAGACATTTTTCAAGGTAAAACAGATAACAAGCATACAACATCTACAATATACACTCCCCACATGGCACCACTTCTCTGCCTAGGGAAGACAAGGAGGCAGGATGCTGCATCCTAACTTTCCTGGAGCCATGTCTAATCTGAATTTTGATGTCTTCTGGTCCTGCTTTTCATTTAGATTTTCCCAGTTCCTGTAATATGATGTTCTCTCAGCTCTGTTTTTTTCTCTGGGGCTATTGGTTTTTCAAATGTCTCCCCATGCTTGTCTGAATTTCTCATGTTCATCATTTCTTACAAGTTGTCTCTTCCCCTGACAACCTAATAATATTTTACCGTATCCACATACTCCAATTTGTTCAGCCATTTCAACAATTTAGTAAGCATCTCATTAAGCGACCACCTTCCAGACACTGTGCTAGGAGATGAGGAGGCACATGTGGAAAATGGAATGTGGCTCTGCCCTCCAGAGGTTTAAATTCTATAGCCCAATGAATGGTGACCAACTTTGTGTTCAGTTTTCTAATGCCAGATTTTTATATTTGTGAGTCTTTTTTTCCATCAATGACCTCCTTGGAAGCTAGATAGCTCAACAAATTGCAGATTACACCTGGAGTCAGGAAGGCTTAAGTTCAAATCTAGCCTTAGAACCTGGGTATATCACTTTATCCATTTGCCTCAGTTTCGTCATTTATAAAATGGACATAATAATATCACCTACTCCCCTGGGTTACTGTGAGAATCAAATAAAAACTTCATAAATGTTTGGTACATAAATGGCACTATAGAAGTATCAGCTATTATTATCAACATTATCATCTTTGGAGCATAAGCCGAGGAATCTTCTATAAACTGCAAAGCCCAATCATGTCAGGCCTGTAAATGATTTACACTCGCTCTGTCCATCCCTCAAAAAACTAATGAGATTTCTCATATTCGTTTGTGTTGCACAATCAGGATTTCAGAACTTATACCACAATATTCTATGGCCAGTTGAACATAAAATTCCATTTCCCAGGAAATCTATAGATTTTGTTTGTACCCAGCTGTTTGTATACTGTTTTTCCCATTAGGCTGGGAGCTCCTGGAGAGCAGGGGCTATTTTTGCCTTTCTTAGCACAATGCCCCACATATAGTAGGCACTTAATAAATATTGACTGAGAGGTAGGTTGTCCTTAGAATCAGGAAGACCTGGATTCAAGGTCTTGACAAGGTCTGTGTCTGACACTTCACTGACTATCTGATTATATTTGTCTGAATTCTTCAATCGGACCAAAGCAACAACTTCAAAATATAATTAAAGGGACAGGGAGGAAAGATATGAATGAGATTAGACCCTTCCTTATAGTGACTCACTCTCACATAGCCAACTATTAAAGTGATTCCCCTAAATCTGGGATTCAAAAGGCATTTTTCCTCAAGGGCAGAGTGGAAGGAAAGGGTGTGGGATTTCCAAACTTGTGCACAAGTAGGATCACCTAGAAGGATCAGGTGAGCAAATCCCACATAACTGACTGCCAACAAATATAAAAGAAGCAATTCCTGATGAGCAAACACTTCATCCTCACCTGCCTTCTGTTTTAAATGTGTCTCCTTAAATGTCCCTAATGCCAAAGAAATTGTGTGGGTAGGACAAAGGGATTTGGGTGAATTCATGCTTTTTCAGGGCCACAAAGCACAGCTTATATTGCTCCAGTCAGGGTAGTCTGTATTTCTGAATTTAGCCCAGTGTTGACACATTTTCACTGTCAACTTCTTCTGTTAGCAATTTTGTTTTCAGAATTATATAATTAGAATTAAAATTAAGGGCAAATGAGATAATGTATGTAATCTATAAATGTCAGCTATAATTCCCATTTTTAATGGAAGAATCCTATAGCTAAAGAGCAACATGTAAGACACCAGCCTAATTAATGCCTGCAGTGTACTGAAAATGTCAACTTATGTTTGGCAGATTCCAACCAGAAAAGGTTGTTGGAAAAGATTTAGTTTCTTTAGGAACACACATGACTGCAACCTGAACTAATTTAATCTTCATTCTAAATAAGAATATGAAAAATATATAACCACACATAAACATGGATAGATCAATATATACATGAGAGATAGCATGAAAACACAGGTTCAGATCCTGCTTCCCATCCCATCCTAGCTTGGTGAGCACATCATTGGCTCCAAGAGTCCCAGCCCCCTGGCTAAAACTTGAACAGAAAAGGCTGATGATCTGCTTTTGTAAAGGGAATTTCCACAGCAGCTGCTTCCTCACTCTGATGAAATTTCAGGTCTGGTCAAAACACACACCTATAAAAGAAGCCCAATTGAAACCTCTTACTCATGACCATTTCCTCCAGGTGTGATGGAGTACTGAAATTGAAGAGGACCTAGATTCAAATTCCCTTAGATGAAGTTCTTGTGACTCTGCAGCCTCAGTTTCCTCATCTGAAGGGTAAGAACTAACCACAAAGGACACTTCCAGATCTAAATCCTATGATCCAATATGATTTTTCCTACTTTTCCTGATATACCTGAAGTATCCTCCCGCCTCTAACAATACACATACATTTCAAGTAGTTATAAAAACTTCATTCTGTTAACAGGTTTTGAAAACATACCAAGTTAGAGTAAAAAATAGCCAGGGGGAAAAGTGAATATTTGACACAAATATTAACTTTTATTATCCAAGTCCTAGTGAATCTCAATCAACAAAATAATGAGAAATTTTATAATAATAATAATACGGAACTTTATAGTTTACAATGCATCTTGAATTTATTATTTCAAGAAGCTCTCGAAACAACCTGAGAAGTAGGTGCTACCATTATTCCTGTTTTACAGATGAGATAATTGAGGTAAAATGACTTGTTCAGAGTCACATGACCAGTAAATGTTTGAGATAGGATGTGAACTCTGGACTTTCTAACCCTAAGTTCAGTATTCTATCTCCTATCTCTCCTGATACACTTGTTAAAAGGACATACAAAGCTATCCAGAATCAAAGATGGTCTGAGTATGGCTGTAGAATTGTACAAGTCCCTACAAAATGAAGAGTTGGCCATTGCTAAGATTTTACAGCATCACAGGATTTGGAACCAAATAAGTATTTTTTAAACACCCACCATATACCAAGAACTGTGCTAAGGGTTTTATAAATATCATTTTACTTGGGCAGCTAGATAATCTCAGTGTATAGAGAGAGGCAGACCTGGAGATTGGAGGTCCTGGGTTCAAATCCAGTCTCATACCACACACTTCCTAGTTGGGTAAGTCACTTAATCCTAATTGCCTTAGTGCTTGCCACTTTTCTGTCTTGGAACCAAAACTTGGCATCAATTCTAAGATAGGAGGTTTAAGGGTTAAAAAGGAAGTAAATATCTCACTTGACAAGGTCTTTGATCCTCCCAACAATTCAGGGAGGTAGGTGCTATTATTACCTCCATTTTACAGGTGGGGAAACTAAAGCAAACTGCAGTCAAGTGATTTGCCCATAGTCATACAGCAAATCTCTGAGGTTGAACTTGAATTCAGAACTTCTTGACTCAAGGCCCAGTGTTCTCTCTATCTCATTGCCTCTGGAAGTCTAATCCTTTCACTTTATAGATGAAGAAACTGAAGTTCTAAGAGGAAGGATCTTCAGACTCAGAATGATCTTTCTACTCACTACCCCAAAATACTTTTGACTTGTTCTATGGCCTTTAGCACTAGTAGTAAGTACCAGTACCTAACACTCAGAGAGAGAATCAAAACAGTTTTTAACCCTACACTAATCTTTACATTAAGTACTACCTTTTTCTGGTCAAATCTAAGTAAATGAAAGTTGTTATGAAGCCAAAGAAATGGGTGCTATACTTTAGATTACTAGGATTAATAATAAATTATTACCAACAATAATTTTTAAAAGCAGGTTTTCAGTAAACTACATAAAAAGGGGGAAGAAAACCCAAGGTAACCCAGAATTTTAAGATTCTTACTATTTCACCAATATCTATAAATTAAAAGAATGAAGTTAAAATAGAATCACATCATTTATAGATGTTGCTGAATTTTTTCTCTTCTGTTTTCTGAAAAAGAATTCTTTGTTATAAGAGAGTTTAGTAGGGAATAAAGAGGGAACCAGGTAAAAAGCAAAAAATATCAATAAAGATTTTTAAAAGAAAAATTTACATTATGTCATTCTAATATATGCCTATAACAATGAAAAATTAAAGCCTACAAAGAAATTTTTTTCTTGTGACAAACAATTACTTAAATGCAATGACTATTCCTAAAAAAGTAATCATTCTTTTCCCAGCAAAGACCAAGATGGGCTCCTATGACTAAGTGAGATTAGATTACACAGCTACGCAGATATATTACTAACCCTCATAATCTAAATTATAATATAAAAATTCAAATTTTTAATTTTAAATGTTTTCAAAGTCTCTCACTTAAGGAAAGGAATCTACCAAGTTAAAGCACCTCCATTTGAAAAGAACAAAATAATTATGAAGAAAAAAATGCTACCTGAAATGAAAAGATTAAATCCTGAGTTCTGGATTACCAAAGGCTGGAAATCACAGGAATCTGATCCTTTTTGACTAGCTGGAGAAAGTAGCACTCATTCCTGATTCTTCTCTTCATTTCTGAAGAGAAAGAGTGAGTGAGCTCCAACCAGATCCTATAGGTATCCTTATAGCAATGAAAGGGTGTGGTGGGGACTCTGCATAATAACAGTAATAACACTATATCCTTACGTGGCAGATATAAAGATTTCATGAGATCACAAGGTACAGAAGGAAGCTCCAAGTACCTAAGAAGTCAGTGGATTCATCAATGGGAAACTTGGTAGAAAGAGTAAGAGAATAAAAGAAAGTGATTTGGAGGGGAGAAAAAAAGGAATTTAAAGTTCCAAGAAGTAAACGTTTCTAATCTTACTGTGCTTCCAGTTCAGATTAAATAGGAACAAGAAAGTCAAGGTTTGAGATAAAATAAAATAAAGGGTGACACTCCTTTGGACCTTCATAATTGTTCTATTTTGAGATCTGAAGAAGGTCAAGAAGCTTTTGTCTCAGGAAATGCTTTGGATATAGTTTTGATCTATTCTTCACTGGAATGGGGGATGAGGGTCAGCAGAGGATGGAGATGGGAGAGGTATCAATTAGAAAATATAATTTGCCAAACTTTTAAAAAAGTTTGAAAAACTTTGTTTTAAATTATTATTATTATATATTTTTTCAAATCCAGGCTAAATGGCAAACTGCGCCAAGTATCTTTGCCAAGAAAACCCCAGATGGGGTCACTAAGTCAGACATGACTGAAATACTAAATAGCAACAATATCACTCTCATATCAAGGTGGACTTAGTCATGATATCCCTAAGGAAATGAAGAATCCAAAACTGAACAGTCGTAGGAGGCAATAGTGAATTCCGGAGAGATAGTTAAGAAACTTATTACTGAGTTCCTCCCTATGGGAAGTATGTTTCTTGTTAGTAAAATTCAGCCATTTGACCACAGTTATAAAAATCAGACACTGCTCTGTTTTTAACAGAATTTTCAAAAAAATTTAAGTTTGAAATGATGTCAAATTATCTTCTGATGCTTTATCACTGCACTTTCACTCCTGGACTTCTCAAAAATCTTCAATGGATCCCTCTAGCCTCTACGATAAAATCAGACTTTGAGAGTAGGAACTTCACCTACCTTTCCAATCACACCCCACATTACTCCTCTGGTCAATCTCCATTATGGTCAAACTACCTTGTAAACTATACCCTCTTGGTTCCATTTTCAAATCTAGGTCTTTGAACAAATTGGCTCCCATGTTAGGAACATTGGGGATACTTAATCCATATTTGTTGACTCCAAGTAATCTCTACAACCTCAAGATTTGATTTGGGAAAATTCATTCCTTTTTCTAAAAGAAAGGAATGCCTACATTCTTCCTGCCTTTATTTGCTCAGTGGTATATTTCCTCATTATAAACTAAGGTCCTTTAAAAAATCCTTCTACCTCAACTTGTGTCATCTGAATAGGCCCCATTTTGGAGACACCGACAACACTACTCTTGTGATCTTTATCTAGAAAGCCCAGCCATCAGAAAGAACAATTAAAAAGATGAAAGCATACACCCATTTTAAAAACAGGAACTCTATGAGGGCATGAAGCTTAAGCTCTCTCCATTCTAGGTTCTGGGCTAATAGTTCTTCACTTGGCCCTGTAAATTCAGGAAAATAAAACCCTACTCTTTAAAATCAGTTAATGCTTTGGGATTATAGTCCCTGGAAGACCAAATGGCCCAACCCCTTTATTCAGTGATGGGAAAAGTATTTGATCTGGAGTCAAAGGACTGGGGTTTAAAGTCCAACTTGGCTATCCACTAACATGACTTTGGCCAAGTCACAACCTCTCTGGGTTTCAATTTCTTCATCATTACAATGGAAAGGTTGGATAAGATGACTCGGAAGGTCCATTCTGTTCCTCTCATTTTCTTTTTTTTAAACCCTTACCTTCCGTCTTGGAGTCAATACTGTGATTGGTTCCAAGGCAGAAGCGTGGTAAGGGCTAGGCAATGGGGGTTAAGTGACTTGCCCAGGGTCACACAGTTGGGAAGTGTCTGAGGCCAAATTTGAACCCAGGACCTCCCATCTCTGGGCCTAGCTCTCAATCCACTAAGCCACCCAGCTGCCCCCTTCTCATTTTCTGAATAAGAAAACAGCCTTCTTTCCCTTTCCTTCCCTCCAACCCTCAACATCAGAAGCCTCTAAGTAGGCAATTCTCAAACTTTATGATACAGAGAGACAGACTACTGTAACACAACTATCAGAGGAGGTGATCACAGACCATCACACTGTGTTTAATCCCTTCTTTGCCTTGTTTTTAATGCAGACTGTAAGGCAACAAAGACTTGGATATTTTTTAAATGCAGCTCAACTAAATGCATTCTCTGGCATTAGCAGAAATGCAGTGTGGTCAGCCTTGAAATGTGGTTGTTGCAGGAGTTATAGTAGCTGGACCTGAAAGAGGACTGATTAAAAAGTGATTTATTTTTTAAAAGTAAACAAACTGACAGGCTTGCAAACAATGAATGGTGAGGTTCCAGCCAAGAAGTAATAAAAAGCTTGAATAAATGAGTCAGTATCCCCTGAGACAACACTAGTTGTAGTCTTGCTAGGATTAGAGATGACAAAATGAGTATTCTGGTAATGAGATTTCAATGGCAACAGATCTTTGGAGAGAAGCTGCCGGGATAATGCTACCCTTGCAGCACGGGATACAGGGCAGTAAAGAACACCAGGTGTTTCGGTCCTCAGCTTCCCCAAAGACAAAAAAACTAAAATTGTCCTACTAGGAATACAGTGCAACTCTGACTCTCAATGGAAATCTACAGCCACGAACCAAATAGAAGTGGAGGAACCATGTCTTAGGGGATTCATCCTGGTCAGATGAGAGAAAATGTTCATTCATCTAGGATCTAAAATCATAAAAAGTTCATGATTCTCTTATGAGAACACACACCCACACCTAGAGAAAGTCTTTAATCTTAAAAACCATGCAGTTTCATATTGCCAGGTACATAGCAGGCATATAAATTCTAATATTATTGCAGTAATATCAATATTGGCCATCATCTAAAGTTTCATTTGTCAAAATAAACAGACATGGATCCTAACTATTCCTACCCTTTGAGACCCACCTCACCTCCCAATTCCTGGCCAAATATTTCCTTAAGGACAGAACAGAAGAAAAGTCCATATATAACAAAGTATTCAAAATAACACACTTTGTGGTAGCAAAAAAGGAAAAAAAAAGGTCCTATCAAAAGGAGAATGAATGAACAAATTATGGAATATTATTGCACCTTTGGAAATAACAAGTATGAGGACTTGAAAGAAATGTAGGAATCTGTCATAGGATCACAATATCATCACCTCAAAACTAGAAGAGACCTCGGGGGCCATTTGACCCAACCCCCATAGTTTACAAATGAGGAAACTGGGGCCCAGGGAAGTTAATAATTTGACTAAAGTTATATAGACAGTAAGAATGCAAAACTAAGACAAAAGAAAGCACAATGAAAATAACATAAATAACAGTAACCAACAGTCTAGTTAATGAGTGGTAGAAACAACCTCAATCCTGAGGGACTGCTTACTAAACACACCTTTATAGAGAGATGGAGGGGCATGGCGCTAAAGATGTGAATACAGCATATACAGTCAGGCATAGTCACTGTGTCAGCTGTTTCTGGGACTAAGAAAACCCAATTTTTGGTTTTTTAAGAAAAACCATATTAAAAATCTATGTACCATATTAAAAAAAAATTCTCATCTTCATTTTTTAATTTTCTGATTTACACATAGTTTGTGGGATCTCCCATATGCCTACAGTTCTTTTATTGGCAAAATCTGATATAAAATGTCTGCTATCTAGCACTTCTGCACAGTGCCTGGTATCCAGTAGGCAATGAATAAATGCTTACTGACTTGACCATTCATATGGTAGTGAATAAGAATGAACTGGGAATGTCTAATGAGCCAGTATCCTACCAGCTCTCCACAAGTCACATGACACAAGATTGGATCTTCTGCCCTGGTTCTGGCTTTTCTAAAAATCTGGCTGTGTGACCTTGGATAAGTCCCTGACCTTTCTGGGCCATAATTTAACCTTCATGTCAAGAAGACAGGATTAGACTGCTTCCCCCTTGAGGATCCCAGCTGCCTGCTACACTGTAGAGACTCCTTTCCCAATCTGGAAGCAGAATAAAGCTTTGACCATTTTTAAGAAGGAAGAATGCAGGGTATTTCAGCTGTCTCAGTGAGCCGGGAATCAGGATCACCTGGTGCCCCCGGATTTAGCTGGCCCTGTTCTGGGTGACCTGACCAGTCACTGATTTAAAGACAAAACAGATATTCTCTGTTATGCTACTAATATTAATTAATTATATTAGTATCAATCAATTTAATTAATTGATATTACTATTAAGCCCCTTATAGTAATCAGAAGGATAAGCTTCAGGACTACTTTCCCCTTTGGTCTTTGGATCTCTTGCCTAATAAATGAACTGATCTGAATTATTGGCTTGCTTATCCTATTCACAGCCTAAAAAAAATCCTATGAATTTGAACCACAATCACACTATCTTAAAAGGAGAAAAGGCAGAAAAGGGAAATGTTGCTCAAATGTGATAGTGGCTCAGTGGATTGAGAACTAGATTAGGGGATGGGGAGTCCTGGGTTCAAATTTGGTCTCAGATACTTCCTAGCTATGTGACCCTGGGCAAGTCATTTAACCCCCATAGCCTGGCCCTTATGGCTCTTCTGCCTTGGAACTAATACATAGTATTAATTCTAAGGCAGAAAGTAAGGGTTTAAAAAATGTGCTAGTGATATTTTCACTTCTCCTTTGCTTAGACAGTATGGGGTGTCCCCAACAGTCTTAATGCTATTTACATTTATAGCTGCACTAGGACTTTTGGGGACCCCTATATAATTCACATTTACCATTTAAGTTTGTTTGCAAATGCACATTTTTATTTCACATGGTCACAAATCCACCCCCCATTCCCCAAGAGGTGATTCCACAGCTCTAACTTCAGAAATAAGCCCCAGCATCAGAAGCCTGTGACCTATGCCCCGATGGACGTGGAAAACGGCCCAGGCTGCTCTTTGCAGTCACACCCCCACTCCCACACCACGAAGATGCTCTGTCTTCCATCCAGAATGCCCGGGTTCTACGTCTGTCTCCCTCCCTGCTAGGCTGCTAGGTGACTGCATCGCCTAGACTCCTACACACCTGTGGTCATTGTTATTCCGCCCGAGGGAAAGGGGTTGAAGCAACACCTCAATGAGGTCATCATTCCTCAACCTCTACCCAACCCCTCTGGAATTCAGACCCGTTTTTTAGGGGGCATTTAAGCCAGTGTTTCTCTCCCAGGGTCAAAGATGAAAGTGCTTCTTTGGCACTGGGCAAGATGGGCGCCCCCTCGGCTTTCATCCTTGTGGCTACTCTGGAAGAGCCCCAGATAGTAACGTGCCAGGGACTTCAGCTGACCAGGCCCAGCGGGCAGGCAGTCATGCAAGGAGGAGCTCTCTGAGTCCTAAAGTCGCCCACAGCATTTCCTGACACACAAGTCACTGGGGCTGCCTCCCTATCAGGGGAAGAATGCAGCCCAACCTCCAGGCGATGGCGAGCAGCAGAAATAAAAGAATCCTATTCTGCATGTGGGTTTTGGAGCTGTGGAAGTAGCATGATTTGACAACAACTGCAGACTTGGGACGTGTAGGAAAAGAAAGAGATGTCCTAGTGAAATGGAAAAGATACCGGAATGCACCTCAGAGACCCCAAGCGTTCAAATCCTAACTCTTCCAATCACTACGTATAGGACTTTGGACAAGTCACTGAAATTCCCTGTGTCTTCGTTGTCTCAACTGTAAAATGAAAGTTTTGGAAAGATGAGCTCCAAGGTCCCTTCGATTTCTAGATCTGGGATACCAAGAAAGAAAGGAAAAAGCCAGAAAGGTGAACCATGAGAGAAAAGGGCCCTGTGGTGGCCTTCTCCTACTGAACAATATCAGTCAACAAACATTTACATTTATGAAGCCCTTACTCCTGTAGATAAGCCCTGTGGATATAATGAGAGGCAATAGCAGTCTGCCTTCCAAGAGCTTACATTCTGAGGGAGTAGACCTTAATTAAGTTGTTAGGTACAAACAAGAGGTAAGAGAAGGAAAAGGGTAAGGAAGAATGGGAAGGAAGGAGGGAAAGAGACTAGTTTATTCTCAAAAACTAGAAAGAAGGGAATCAGGGAGGGAAAGAAAAAAAAGAAACAAAGAAAGATTAGTTTACTTTAGAAATTCCAAATTAAATCACTTTCATTTGCTAGAGAAACAATTCTCTCAAACTAAACCTAAGAATTTTTAACCTTCCCGACCACATCTTCCTCTCAAACAAATAACATCCAAAGGAACTATTTAACACCAAAATTGACACATTTCCCCCTGAAACTGAAAGTGGAATTTTCTGTTCAAAGAGGGTTACAAAGTATCAAGAAAAAAAGTTTCCAAATGTTTTAACTATAGGAGTGGAGGCAAAGGAAAATAAATAAATAAAGGAAACATAAAACAATAAAAAGAATAAAGTTTAGTATTATTCTTCCCTTTCAAAATGATCTGTATTTTTACATTGAAAATAACTCTTTAGTCCCACAAGATATTGTTTTTAATCCATAAAACAATGCAACTGCTTGTTTTTCCCCCTTTGGGGTCACTTAAAAAAAATTCATAACAGGATGCAGCTAGGTCAAATATGAATTCAGAAAAAAATACTTTAAAACTCAAACAACATAAACAAGACCTTTCATCCTCTTTACGTTTCACAAGAAAGAAAGAAAATCCAATTCTAGAGCTTAAAAGAAATTTCCTAAGCAGAAACAATTTTGAAAAAAGAGAACAAGGACTAAAAGAATGCCATATTTTTCACATAGCAACAACTTACATTTCTCAAGAAGTGCCTTTCCTTTGAGACTTTGGATCCCTTCTGAGATGTGTGTCTGCTACTGCTCGCTAACTACCATCACATGGAAAATTTTTGTATAGATAATACTCCAGAACAGGGCTTGGCAGCTACACATTGTAATCAGAAGGGTTCAAGAACTAATGTAGAGGAGATAACAACCAAACATGTATTTTACTGCAACAGTCTTAACTTTTTAGGGGGGAGGTGGGGCGGGGGCAGCAGTGAGCCAAGAGCTACAAAGGAAACTGTATCCTCACAATGGTACACAAAAGTTTTGTTTTAAAACTGTGGAAATAAGTTTTTTCTTTTAACATGAAAACTGCTTCTAAAGGAAAAAATTCAGATAAATTAAGGGAGATCCATGATCTTTTCATATTATTTAGATATAAGCTGTCACAGATATTTGTTTGCTATGTTACTGGTCCGCATTTAAACTGTAAAACTACATTTAAACTGATAAAAATGTTTGAATGAAAGAAAATTGGGCTTGCTAAGATGTAAAGTTGAGTTCATAATAATTTTTAAAATTAGCTAGTATTATATCAGAATGCATACATATGAAAAATCTTTTTTATCAATTCAGGCTGCTAAATGAGATCAATGTTTTTTTGCAATCAATGCTTTGCAACCCTTAAAGCAATTTATGATATTCTTATCATTAAGCAATCCTCTTCTACCATCACTATCACCACCATAATCTCATATTTTAAAAAAAAAGAACTATTCATTTCCATCCTTCTGACTTCTATAATTTCATAGAATGATTTAGAACTGAAAGCTTAGAAATCATTAATACCTTCATTTACAAAGGCAATCAACAAGAGAAGAATATACAGTCAAGAGTGAAGCAGATTCCCCTTTGAAGACAACATACACATATACAAGTCTATACAAAACAAGATGGACTGCTAGAGGAATGTCCTAACAGCTTACCCCTTCATTTAAAAAGTAGGAAACTGAGGTAAGAGTCAGCCAGCACTACTTAACCAACTAACTACTTAACCATAAACAAACAAAACAAAGCAGAAAGAGCAGCAAGATTATTATTCCTTAATGTGTGTAGCAGAGGGGGTAATGAAAATGATGGCTTGGTAAAATGCACCGACAGTATAAACCCAGACTTCATGCACACAGAAATGTGACCCTGTCCAAGGTCGAACAGCCAAGTACAGTTTGACCTATTCTGAGTGGAAGTGAACCGACCAGCTGAAACGGACTTAGAACCTTCCGACAAAGTGCTCAAAAGCATCTTAATGCACTCCAGTGGTGTTCTCATTTCTTCCCTTTACGACATTTGCAACTAGGCTAAAATGGCTTCCAAAGTCCAGAATAAGCCACCAGTCACCCCGGGAAGCCAGCTCTGGTCCTTCCTGATTAAACTCGGCAGCAAGGAATCAAAGCCTTCTTTATTCTGACTTCCCAACACACTCTTATTCTCCACACACGCCCCCACCCCCCACCCCGTTGTCAACTAGCGGCTTGCCCAGATGAATTATTTAGTTTAAAAACAGGCATGGAGAAATCTTAAACCCCACAAATCCTTCAGAATTCTCATAGCCCAAGTGACCAAACAAGGTTTATTTTGTTTCTGCTTGTGTGCCTCCCTCCCCTTTTTTATTCCTTCCCAATTTGATACAGAAAATTCACTTGGTGTCGAGTTTCAACCCGGAGCAATAGGTCAGGGCAGATACACAAACTCCTGACTGGGCAGGCTTGCAATCGAAGTTCAACCTCAGCCTGGAAAAAGGAACAGGTTTTAAAAAACCACAGGACACGGGAATGAAGAAGGATTTTACTAACCCAGCTCGGTTCCACAGCTGCAACTGTCCACTCATCATCACCCCAAATTCAACACATTTTAAAAAATGAATGACTCCTATCCTTCCCGATGTCCCTAATTTCAAGGACTGTAAGAAGAAACTTAGAAACCATCCAGAGAGAAAACTCTTTCTACCAAATGGATCCATATCTTACAGAGGAAGAGACTGAGAGTAAAAAAATTGTCCAAAGAATTGGAGCTGGGAAACTGACCAGATCCACCCTTCTTCCCACTTTGGGGGAATTATTGATAATGGTATTATATTATCATTCTCTATCCTGATCCTCCCCACCAAGATCCCTCCTAGAAGGAGACAACCCCAGCCTCAAACAACTCCATCCAATCCAATCCTACACAACACACACACACACATATATATATATATTTTAAACCAATTACTGCCCTCAAGGAGGCTGCATTCTTCTGGGGGTCCTAGGGCAATATGTCTGAATAAATATGATTAGTTTGGGAAGGAGAGAGCATTTAACAACTAGAAGGCATCAGAGGAGGCTTCCTCAAGGAGGCAGCCAGTTCTAAGAAGCAATAATGACAAGAGAATAATAAAGTCATGGGGGACCCCTTTGAAAACAGGCCGTGCACCAATGACCAGCAAGGAGTTGAGCCCTTCCTTTGTACTCTTGGATAAGGGATTTTTTGTTTGAGAATTTATTATGTTCTGGCTTGTGAAATTTCTTGCATTGTTATCTCCAACTATTATTTAATTCCTATATTACTTACATTTTCATGCATTGATCCTCATCTACCTAACCAGATTTGTTATTGTTGTTCCATCATGTCCTACTCTTGGTGACTCCAATTGGGGTTTTCTTGGCAAAGACAGTTGGAGTGGTTGACCATTTCCTTCTATGGCTCATTCTATAGATGAGGAAACTGAGCCAAACAGAGTTGAATTACTTGTCCAGGTTTATACAAGCTAGTAAAAGGGCCTGAGGTCTAATTTGAATTCAGACCCAGCACTCTATCCACTGTACCCCCTTGCTGCCCATCTGACTGGATTGCAAACTTTAGGGCTTGAAAGTCAATCATTTAGGACTTCTGCTTCCTGAAACCAGGATGGCAGAGTAAGAATCGCTGGGAACTAACCAAAATCCACACCCAAACTTTATGCATAAGAAGTAACGAGGTAGGGCTGGTGGACAGAGTGCTGGACAGGAGTCAGGAAGGCCTGGGTGCAAATTCAGCCACTTTTTTAGATATGTGGCTTTGGAACAAGTCAATTAACCTCTACCTGTCTCAGTTTCTTTACCTGTAAAATGGAAATAACAATACTTGTGCCACTATGATGTTTCTATATTGAAAGGGCTCTATAAACCAAGCACTTTTTAAATGTGAGTCACTATTGTTTGTGTAGTGAATTTTAATGTAGATCAAGAATTGTTTGGGCTTTTTACAATTTCAGTTTTAAAAAATACTTTAAGTTTGTTTATTCTTTAAGTGTACATTCCGGAAACCCCTTGTGGCAAAACACAGACTGAAAACATCAGTTTAGATGTCAGCTTTATTCCCCAAGTATGAGTGTAACAGCTCCTACTGGCACAGACACTGAAAGTCAGGAAGTTTCCAAGAATTAAATGGAACTAAAATGCTATAAGCTTAGTTACTATTTTCAGTACTCAGCAAACACAGCCTCCCCAACTCATCAAATGTCCAGAAACAACCTAATTGGTAAATCCTAACAAAAAACTTGCAGTCACAGTGAATGGTTTGTTTTTTTATTGGGAAAAAGTAGCCTTTTAAAGAAAGATTACTCAAATAACAGCACTGCTCTACAAGAATCACACCAAACCCCAAAAGCTGCCAAAAGTTAGTCAGTGATTTCCCAAAATGCCAGCTTTCTGATGTGGGGATTTGGCAAAATTTACATGAGATTTTGGGTGACTTATTCCTAGCCTCAGGAACCAGAATATAGGATGTTCCAAAAAGGCTTACAGCGAAGCCTTTAAAGTCTGCAAAGCTCTTTATTAACAATGTGTGAGGCATTGTGCTAAGGACAGCGGGTGCTTTTATAATGCTATTCTGCCAACAAGGAAACTGAGGCAGAAGGAGTTTATCACCAGAGTCATACAGCTGAGTCTGGACTTGAATTAATACCTTTCTGATTCAGATTGAGCCTTTCCACTGCACAAGATTTTACAAAATTTATCTTAAATGTGCCTCAATTATCACTGTCTCCATGATATAAATGGAGAAGTTGAGGCTTTCAGAATAAGTGACTTGCTCTAGATCTGTTAAGTGTCAGAGACTAGATTCAAACCCATATTTTCCTGACCCATATTTCAGTGTTTAATCTACCACACCATAAGGTAGTCACTCCAAAGTAAAGAGGAAATAGGCAACTGTGATACTAAAATAAATTAGCATGGACCGCTTTCTGATGGTTTCAGTTTCCTCGATAGTAAAATGAGCTCATCCTAACATCCCTCTGATTTATGACTCAGTGAATCTTAAAATAGTAATTTTTAATTAATAATTCACTTCTATACTCTGATCAATTACAAAAAAGGGTTAAAGAATCTCTTGACTGCTAATGGCAAAATCAACCTGAAGCTCATGAGGGAAGGGAGAAAAATAGAGCTGCCAGACATCCCTTGCTGACATCCCAATCAGGGGCTTCAAAAACAAACAGACAAGCAGGCAGGAATCCAAGGGTCCTTCTTAAACCTACGTGAGGCTGGTATGTGGTCAGGCACCAGGTGTCAGACATGTGCCCCCCCCCCCCCCCGGGATATTTCTGTTTTCAGGCGTCCTCACTGGGCTCAGACATATCTGACAGCTGCTATACAGACAGGGCCTAAGCTGGGGGCTCAATATAAAACCCAAGAAGTGGCTTGGACCCCATTCTTGGGCCAACTGTCAGTGAGCGGGTCGAGGGTCTCTGGAGCCAGCAGTGAATCCTTCCTCTCCACCCCCTCCCACCTCCATGAGGATGCACCTGCCCAAAGGCTGATAGTCAAGACAGGGAAGGAAGGAGCCCAAAACTGGTGTCTGTCTATGCTTAAGGCAAGTAGACAGGAGGACTT
This sequence comes from Monodelphis domestica, assembly GCF_027887165.1. Classification (NCBI taxonomy): domain Eukaryota; kingdom Metazoa; phylum Chordata; class Mammalia; order Didelphimorphia; family Didelphidae; genus Monodelphis; species Monodelphis domestica. The sequence continues at coordinate 176,894,883 of NC_077232.1, read as the reverse complement.
CTCTGCAGGAGGAAATGGTGCCATCTGGGCCAAGATGAACCACTCAGGGTTAGTCTTGAATATTTTACCTTTTACCTAGCCTGGAAAGACTTGTTCAAAACAGAAGTGTAGTGGACAGCTCATTCCAACTGGAGTCCAGGGACCTAAGTTTGAATTCTGACTCTGATCAAGTTAGGGAAATCACAGAGAATTACAGATTTAGGACTGAAACCAAGCCCTTGGCATCCACTGAATTTAGCCACTGTCATCTGACAGATGCAGAAACTGAAGCAGAGGGAAGATGTTACTTTGAAATATTTGGTCACAGAAATAAGAAACTAGCAGAGCTGGGGAGAATCCAGAGCCTGACATCCTCATGCTCCCTCTTGGGGCTTCATTTTGTTCAATAGAAAACAAAGGTCTGGAGATATTCTCTCGAGTTCCTTTTAACTTTTTTGATGCTACCAGATGAGTTTATTATTCATCTATCTGAGAATAACATGTGGAAATTTTACAGAGGACCCTCCCTGCAAAGAAGGCTGAGGTTTCCTTCTCTGGAACCCCAGTGAAAATAATTTGTACATGAAAGCTAGATTAAAAACAAAGGCTTAATACCCAAAATAATCAGAAAATAGTTAACAAGCCACCCATGATTCACTATGTTGCTTACAATTTCATCTAGAAAGCAAGGATCTTCCTTAAGAAATAAAAAAAAAAAGACAAATCTGTGTACCTTATTTAGCAATGGAAATGTTAATGGATAGATTTTTATTTTTTAGAAAAATGAAGAAAAAGGTAAATGAGAAAAGATTCTTGTCCTTGGGTAAATACAAAGAAAAAAGGAATGAAAGAAGGATGGAGAGGGAGGTCATCAATACAAAGAAACATTTCACTTTATTTAATATCACTCTCATAAAAAAAAAAAACCTCAAGAAGGACTTGAATAAACTATAGAAACATTTCAGTGAGAAAAAAAACCATCTTTTTTACAAAATGTCACTTAAGTGGCAGCTAGATAGCAAGGTGGGAGTTGGGAAGTCCTAGGTCCAAATCTGATATTAGAAAATAAGTATTGTTTTATTAGTTGAGGGATAAGAAGTAAAGTGGCTGACTTGAGAAAAGAACTGAAGTGTGAAGCCAAGTTGAGAGAGTGTGTTAATTTCAGATGTGACAGTTATAACCGTTTTTCTATGTCAATTATTCTCTCTGGCAGTTGGCAGGTGGCACAAACACACTCTGAGACTCTCAGGGTTGGAGGAGGTAACATCTTTGCCTCTTTGTCTGAGGGAAAGATCTGAAGGAGCTCAGTGTTTTCCTTTCCCAACTTGGGAAATACTACTGAATATCTGTTGTGGTTTTTACAGATTGTTTAACTCTGAGAAGACCAAAGGAAAACCTGGTCTTTGGTTTGAACTCTGAATCTGTTAACTTGATTCTTGGTTGAGACTCAACCAGCTAGCCTTTGCTAATTTATAATTTGAAGGCAAAGTTAAGAAGTATAAAGATAATAGCGGTAGTTTTTATTTAGATAGTATAAATTTGGATTAGTCAGATAAGAGAGGATTAGTGTAGCCTATGAAACACAGGAGAAACGGTTCCTTGCAGAAGCAGGGAGTTTATTTGGGTGGATTTAGAATCCCTTAGAATTAGAAATTCTTTATTTATATCCTTATATATTTCAATAAATACTTTATTTTTATAATAAGAGTCTCTTTGGTGTCCTTGCACCTGGCCCTGAAAGGAAGTTCACATTTGAGCTTCACTTCATCACTGAGGATACTTTTGATTACATCTATCAAAAGTATCCAGACAGTTTTAAACAGTTTTTCTATTTTGTTTAACTCGCCATCATCATTTTTTTAAACAAGTGGCAGCAAGGTAGAGTTGGGAAGTACTAGGTCCAAATCTGAATTCAGACACTTCTTAGTTATTTGGCCCTGGACAAGTTGCTTAACCCTGATTACAGAGCCCTTTTCCTTCTGTCTTAGAATTGATGCTAATGTAGAAGGTAAAAGTTTTTAAAAAATTAAAACAAACTGCCATTGAAGTTTGGGATTGCTCCCAGCTCTGGGGCTCAAGTCTCCTCCCAGCCTCCACAGATTATGAGCTCCTGGATGGGCAGTAGGACTTTGACTTTGTCTTTGAATCCTGGACCCTCAGTGCCTCTCTCACTCAGCAGTTTATTTAAGAAATGCTTTGAATGCCCCTGGGTCCAGCCCTTTTCTCTGACAGATAAGGCCATTGAGGGAGAAGGTATCTGGGAAGGATGGGACTGTGCCAGGTCACATAGGCAAGAAGTAGAGAGTGACAGAACTGGGATTCCAGTCTAAGTCTCTGGGTTCCAAATCCAGAGTACTCTCCCTACATGCTCCTTTCCTTAACTTCCAAGCTGTCTTTCCTTAGAAAATCAAAATTATAAAACTGGGGAGTGGGGGGTGGGGCAGCTGGGTGGCTCAGTAAACTGAGAGCCAGGTCCAGAGATGGGAGGTCCTGGGTTCAAATCTGATCTCAGATACTTCCCAGCTGTGTGACCCTGGACAAGTCACTTGACCCCCATTGCCTAGCCCTTACCACTCTTTTGCCTTGGAATCAATTCACAGTACTGAGTCTAAGACAGAAGGTCAGAGTGCTTTTTTTTAACTGTTCACAAGCCACACTACTGATCCACTGGGTTTCCTACAATTTTATCTGAAAAGCAAGGACTTTCCTGAAAACATTTTTCTTTTCAAGTGTGTGTACTTTATCAACCCAGGGACACATCTTTGGCATTTGAGGAGCACTTGACCATGTGTAATCCTGATGGACAGACACCAGCTTTCTCCTCAATCTCCAGGACAGGGATAGCAGATCCTGAGGCCAGACTTAAGCTGGTGCAGGGTAGCAATGTGGATAATCATAACTAGGATTCATGTAGCCCTTTAAGGTTTGCAGAGTGCTTGTTCAGTCATGTTGGACTCTTTGGGACCCTGCTGGACTTTTCTTGGCAGAAACACTGGAGTGGTTTGCCATTTCCTTCTCTGGCTCATTTTACAGATGAGGAAACCAAGGCCAATAGGGTGAAGTGACTCACCCAAGGTCACATAGCTACAGAGTATCTGAGGTTAGATTTGAACTCAGAAAGATAATGGGTCTTCCTGATTCCAGGCTGGGTACTCTCTCCACTGTGCTGTGTAGCGACTCCACATGTCAGAGAGGAAAAATGAGGCTCAGAAAAGCAAAGTCATTCTCCCTAGCAAGCATAGAATGGATAACTGTGAGAGAGCTGAGACTAAACTAAAATCTAGAGGCCTGCCAAGTCCAGGACCTCCTAGGCCCATGCCTCCATCTTTCCCCTGGCTCCCTCCAGGCCTGAGGACCCTCCTGGGTCACTGCTTCAGCCACACCAAGCTCTTTCCTGACAAGGTAAGACCCAGAATGGATGTCTTGGATCACAGGTGTGTGCCTGTGGCTCAGGGCAGAGCTAAACCAGGGATCTAAGCCATTCCTTTATTGTGTGTGTGCTCACGCAAACCCTGGAGAGGCAGCATGATGTGCTCTCACTAGGAAGGCAGAGTGGACAGAGTGAAAGGAGAGCCAGGCTTGGAGATGGGACATCCTGGGTTCAAACCTGGCGTCAGACACTGCCTTGCTGTGTGACTCTGGGCAAGTCACTTAACCCCCATTGCCCAGCCTTTGCCTTTCGGTCTTAGAGTTGTGATTACAATAGAAAAGTAAGGGTTAAAAATTTTTTTTTCTAAAGACATAAGTCAGAAGGTCTGAGGTCAAGTTTTTGTTTGACAATTACTAGCTAAGTAACACCAATTGGGCCCCTCTCTTCCCAATAAATATGACTTGGTGAAAAATAGCCCAACTCTAATCTGCAAGGATTTCAGAACTAATGAGGGAACCTACAAGCCAGACATAATACAGGAGAGGGACCAGGGAGAGACCCACTCTTACAGGTAACTGAGAGAGGGGGGAAAAAAGAGAAAGTATATATGTATATATATATACACTTAAATTTTAAATTAAAAAAAAAAAAGGAAATCCCTCCTTACTTCTCATCCTCCCTCATTCCATATTTCTAATCAATTGTTAAGTCCTGCAGATTCCAGCCCACATCTCTGGCCTCTCAACCTTCTCTCCATCTTACCTGGACTAGTGAAAATAGGTTCCTAATTGGCCTGCCTTCCGCAAGGCTCCCCAATGTGGGCATCCCCCAGGCACACTCACCTCCTCAAATTTCAGGGGCGGTCTATTGCCACTAAGTCACACCCAACCTCCTATGTCCTGCATATAAATGACTGGACCTCAGTCTACCTTCTTCAAGGCTCATTCCCCTCAGATGGTGAACTCCTGACAAACAGGCATCATCCGTCTTTTGCCTTTGGATCCTAAGCACTTGGCACAGAGCCTGGCGCATGGGAGGTGTTTGTTGCTCAATTGTTTCAGTTGTATCTGACTCTTTGTGACCCCTTTTGGAGATTCCTTGGTGCAGATACTGCAGTGGTTTGCCATTTCCTTTTCTGGTTCATTTTATAGATGGGGAAACTGAGGCAGGCAAGATTAAGTGACTTCCCCAGGGTCACACAGCTAGTGAGTGTCTGGGGTCAGATTTGAACTCAAAAAGAGCAATCTTCCTGACTCTAGGTCTGGCACTCTATCCACCATGCCACCTCACTCCCTAGTAGGTACTTAACCAATATTTACATGCTGACAATCCTCTCCTTCACAAATTCTACAGTGTGGTCAGACAAGACTCACACAGATTGTCCAGTTTCCCATCACAGGCTTTTCTCCTCCTGCCCCTCTACTTCCTCTTGGAATAGCAGCAATGGAGTCAGGAAGACCAGAAGACCCAAATTCTGGTCTTGACTCCTATGCACACTGGCCTAAGGAAGATAGACAAGTCACTTAGCCTGTCTTAGGGTTCTGGGGCAATTTTCTAACATTCTAAATTACATACCAAGAAAGTTTCCACACCAGAAATTCCTTATGCTAAAGGAATCATAGGTCCAAACAAAAACAAAATTAAATGTGTCCTATTTTATGAGATTTGAAAACAATCTTGAATTGGAATGAATTAACGACAAGGTCTGCAAATACAAGTGAAAGGCTGAGAATTTTCCCCTGGTTCCTAATGGATTAGACTCCTAAACCCTGGAGGGCCAGAAACATTTACTCTCTGCTCAGCATTCTGGCCTCCAGGGAGCTGAGCTGGTATAAAGCTCCTTTCAAGATGGCCACAAGTGTTAACCAGATGGGCAAAGCATAGATTTAAAATCCTATGGACAGCAACTGTTTCATCTAATCCCCTCCTTCCAAGAAAGTCCAGCCACAGCCACTCTGGATGACATGGGCTGTTCGTGACACTACATGCCTCTCGCTGGAGCGCTCTAGGTCTCAGTTTCCTCATTTGTAAAATGAAAGAATAGGATATGGTCTTGTGATTCCATTGGTATAGAAAAGTTCCAGGATGAGGGAACTCACTCTACAAAGGCCAGTCCACACTTTTTCTGCAATTTGAAGCCATAAAGTCTTGCCTAGGGCAGAAGTGTCCAACAGGAGGCATTAGCGGCCTAGTATTTATAAACCAGATTAAAATATAATTGGAAGATATTTTACAAAATAAATAAGAATACAATACAATATTTGTCAAGTGGTCATTTTCAGCATCTGACTTTTTGTGACCCTCTTTGGGGAGTTTTCTAAGCAAATAAACTGGAGTGGTTTGCCATTGCCTTGTCCAGCTCATTTTACAAATAGAAAAATAAAGCAAACATGTTAGTGACTTGCCCAGGGTCACATACTTAGAATTAACTGAGACCATATTTGATCTCAGTCTTCCAGACTCTGTACACTGCGCCACCTAGCTGCCAATAATACAATACAAATAATGTTAATGTGTGGTTTTTAAAGTCAATATGTGGCTGGCAGGATTCCTTATGTTTGTTTGATACCACTGGTCTAGGGAGGTTAAGTGACTTGCCCAGAATGACAAACCTATATGTATCTGAAGTGAGACTGGAATCAAAATCTTCCTGGCTCAAAGGAGCTCTCGTAGTCACGATTCAGAGGCTACGTGATGACAGACTCAAGGAAATAATGTCTAGAGACCCTACCAGCTCTATACCTTATAATTTCCTGCAAAACAACCTTCCAACTCCCTAAGGTTTAGATTAAAAGAACATTATTTGCAGAGACAGACAAAAATGCAGAAGTGGAATGCCAATTAGGTGGAATTTGTGGCATCAACTATTTTCAAACAGTAATGAATTCTTATCAATAAATGCAATGCTGAAAGAAAGTAAACCAGAAATTCACTGATGGGACTTTGGAAGTGAACTGGACTACAACTTGACCATTTTTTGTTAAGCAAACCGTAACTTGAGCTGAAATTCTATCCTTTAATCATAAAAAAGATAAACATCTACCAGGAGGGCACAGGTGCCCAAAGTAAGAAGTTCTGATATCTGAGAACCACTAAAAATTTACAGGAACACTTTTATAAGAAAAACATGTGGCCAAGACAAAAGTGTCATCCCTTTTCTTTCCAGGAAGCAGTGGTAAAAAACATCAATCAGTTAAAAAAAAAAGACTCCAGGAAGCAGGATCCTGGAACTCCCTGAATAGGACGCAAATCTCCACTTAAGTCAAGCAGATTCTTTCAAGGAATTGTTTTTCCAACAGCTCTAAAGGTTCGGTGAAGAAATAGCACCATGTATCAATTACATGGAGACTGTTTAATCGACTCTATAGGAGATCTCGATTCTGATATCAGCCATCCCTCTCCTACAAGACTTGACAGCACTTCGGGAGCCCGAAACACCAGTCCTATTCTGGGTGAGGAAATAAATAAGTCTCTCAGCAAACCACTGTCGCTTTCCTTGGGAAAAAAAAAAAAACAACCACCAAACACCCAACGCCAAAGTCACCCCTCGAATCTACATTTCTGTTCAGCAAACGAAGGGTCCTACAGCAATAATCCCTCCCTTGTTAGGTCTGAAATGCAATTCCTGTATCCTATCCCCCCAAGACTCTCCGTCCCACCTCCTTCCCCCGCCCTGCCAAGATCAGTGGGCTGGGGAGGGCAGAGGGGAGAGAGAATCCAGCAGAAAAACTGAAAAAGGGACACTGAAACCGAGGACTAGCAAGGGGGCGGGAGGGGGTAAGGTGGGGGTGGGGTGGGAGAAAATGCACAGTTAAGTTCCAAATCCTTTTTGCAGTAAAGGGGCGGAGAGGTAAGGAGGGAGGGGAGACATCATCATATGAATACTATGTGTGTCGGCTAGACTCTACGATTTCAAGATGCATATTCTAAAGAACAGCTTCTCCTCCCGGCCACAGAGAAAAGGAATAATTAAATGGCTAATAGCCCCATTTTTACTCCTTTTTTACTCCCTCTCCCCTAGGGAACTCCCGAGTCTTACTCTTATGGCTTTAACCCGTAAATGACGTAGCCTGAAAGAGAGAAGGGAGGGAGGGAAGGAGGAAAGTTGCTGGAGAAAGTCTCAAGTCTCTGTGTGTGCGCATTCATGAGTGTGTACATGTAAGTGTATGTGCATGTGAGTGTGTATGTGTGCCTTGGTCAGAGGAAGAGAAGGTTTGGGAAAGGATTGGAGAGCAACAAGAGCAACCGGGCTTGGGATCTAATTTTGAGCCAAAACCCCGGGCGCACACGCACACACAAACACACACGTCCACACAAGCACGCACAGGGGCCTGGGGGGGGCGGCCCGGTCGGGCCAGGAGAGAAGAGAAGAGTGGACAGAGCCCAGGGCTAGCCCGACGGCTGGCGGAGGGCGGAGGGCGGAGGGCTGGGGGGGGGGGGGGGGCGGCGGCTGGCCGAGGTGCGAAGCCCACTTCAGGTAGAGCGCCCGCCCGCCTGCCTGTCCGCGCGGTACTTACGTAACGCTTCAACTTCTTCTCCGGGGGGGATTTTCGGAGCCATCCCGAGCAAACCACTTCGCCGCCGCTCATGGTGAACGAGTGTCTCCCGGGCTCCGCCGTCGCCGCCGCTGAGTCCTGCGAGGGTGGGGGAGGCGGGAGGCAGGAGGCGGCCAGCAGCAGCAGCCCGGGCGAACCTTCGCGCGCCCTCCGGCCGGCTCTGGCCTTCTCCTGGGGCGGCCGGGCAGAAGCTGAGGGCGCCTGTGCTTGGGGCCCCCCAGCAGATACGGAGGGAGAGGAGCGGCTTTGGAATGAGCCGGGGCTGGCCGGGAGCGCACTCCCCCTCCCGGGCTCTGCTCTTTCTTTCGCTCGCTCGCTCGCTCGCTCGCTCCCTCCCTCCTCTCTCCCTTCCCCGCCCCCCGCCCCTGTCTCAGCTCCCGGCTCACACAGACATGAAAGAAGGCTCTGACGGGGTCCGCCCCTCCCGCGCCGCGGCTGCCGCCGCCCAGCAGCCAAGCCTGTCCCGCTGACCGAGCGCGGGGGACCTACGGGGAGCCCGACCTCGAGCCCGCCTGCAGCCGCAGCCCCCGGGCGCGCCCCGCTATGGGCAGCCGCCTCTGCGTGCCTGGCGTCTCCCGGAGACTCTGCCTCGAGCCCGAGCCCGAGCCTGAGCCCGAGCCCCTGGCCTCTCCACTCGCTCCACCCCCTGCTGGAAAGGCTGCTCTGCACACACTCACACTCACACTTACACACACAGACGTGCACAAAAGCACCCTCCCTCTCGGGTTTCCCAGTCCCCGCAGCACCCCGGTCTACTTTCCTAGCCTTCAGGGAGGGCGCCCTGGGGGGAGCGCCGAGACTGAGGGAACTGGGAACCACCAAAGTTCCACCGTCCCGCAGGCCCTGCTGCAGGGGATTGGCTGGGGGAGAAACGCCCTGGGATTGGGGAGGGGGCGGGAATCGTCCCTTCGCTCGTCTCCAGGGGAAGGTGGGAGAGTGAGGAGGGGGCCAGCAAGCTCAGAGTCGAGCCGAGGCGAGAGTATTCTCCCTCCTCTCCCTCCTGGGAGTGGATTCCACAGACCTAGCCCTCCTTTTTCTTCCTCTTTCCCCGCCCTTCCACTTTCTCTCCCTAGATCCAGCTCCAGTCCAGGAGTTGGTGACAGGTTGGGCGCACACTCCCCCACCCCACCCCCAATCCCACCCCTCCCCCTTCTGACTCTCCTTCCTCCCACCCCTTGCCTTTTCCCACTCCCTCTTCCTCTCTTTCCTCCTCCCCTTTCCCAAGTTTGGCCGCTGGTGGCTGTTTCTCCCTGTCCGGACCGAGAGGCCAAGACTTTCCCTTGAAACTCAGCCAAAGCCCTTTCAGCTCAACAACAAGGGCAGAGTAGGGAGACGTCTAGGAAGGAGGAGAGGCACTCTGGGATCTGTAGTCCGGGAATGGCGAGATGTCTGTTTCCTCTCCTCCACACTTCCCCGCTGGGCAGAAGGAGACTTCCAAGGGAGCCTCTTTTTGACTTCCAAGTTGGAGGCCAGGACCCAAGCATGCAGGCTCACTGAGAAAGGAAACCGATCTAGGACGAGGAAGACCCTGAAATAAGAAATCTCAGTTTTTGCCTTCCGGGCTGTGTGTTTAACCAAGTTCTATTTTTTTTTTTTAATGTGGTCGAAAGGAAGTTTTGGAATTTTCTCTGGGGAAGAATGTGCAGAACAGCCCAGAGTAGGTTATCCGAGCTGTAGGAGGCTGGAGTGGATCCCAAGTCCCTGCCCTTGGGTGGGGGTGGGAGGGATAGAACAGAAAGAATGAGGTTTGCCGGTGGTCAGGAACCAGAAGAATAAATAAGATTCCTGATCGCAGACCATAATGAGAACTTTTTAAAACAGGTTTTGTGGAGGGGAAAGAGGAAACTAGTTTCAATTTAACTAAAATTAAATTTAAGTAAAATTAACTTCTGTTGATTTACTGAAGCAGAATCACAGATTTTTAGAGTAAAAAGAGACCTCAGTCTTTTAACAATCCACAGTAGTGATGTGCTTTGTTATGCTAAAAAAAAATTGTATACTGCAGAAAGATGGAATCAGAAGAGACCTGTATACAAATCTTGCACAGTAGCCATGTGAGCTAGTTTCCTCATCTGTAAAATGAAAATAATAATACCTGTGGCATCTCCCTCAGAGAGTTGTTGGATCAAATGAGATCATGCATGTAAAGTTCTCTGCAAACTTGAAAGTGCTAATTAAAGGTCAGCTATTATTTCTGTGACGTTTTATGATCATTTACCCCTGTGATCAATTTCTGCCACTTCTTTTTTCTTGTGCTGGCTAAGAACCAACTCCCAAGTTTTTGAAAAACGAATTGCACCTAATATTTATGGTTTGGTACTAAAATCCATTTCATAATAATAAGGTGCTTCCCCCACCCCATCCTGTTGTTAATATCCATAAGCCTGACTTTTAAAGACTTAGAAAATTCCAGTTCATATAACATGTACTTTCCCCAATTTATTTTTGTGGGTCTTGAAATACAGACCATTTATTAAAACTGAGGATTATAAATCCAGTCAACCAAGAAGCATTTACTAAGCATTTGCTGTGTACAAGGCACTGTGCTGCATGATAGGAATACAAATTGGAGAATGTCTTTGCCCTCAAAGAGCTTAAATTCTAGGGGAATACAGTATGTTCCTAGAAAAGCAGCAAAACCGGATAGAGGGAAGACCTGTGATTTCATTGACATAGAGAAATCCTGGATGAAGAACCTTTCTTTGCCAATGCAGATTGGTAATTTTCTGTAATTTATAGCTAGAGAGTTTGGATGCCTAGAGCATGATTTGTCCACTTGTTAAATGACTTCTGAAAACCCAATTCCACCCTTGAGAGTCACACAGTCAGTGTATCATAGACAACATTTTTTTTAATCCAAATTTTACAAAACCAAATAATATAAGCATTTCCATATACAAAGTAAAAGAAAATTATATATAAATAAAATCATGAATCTTGTATACATTTAGCTTTCTACCTTTCTTCATATCTACATAATAAATCCCATCCACAAATGCCCCCCCCCACTCCCCATCCTCCAGACATATTCATATAAATTAAGTCTTTCATATTTTCACTTTTTTGGTTCATTTTCTAGAAGTAACATTTATTTTTTTTCTTCCAGTTTTATTTTTTCTTCTTCCAGCATTAATTCTGTAGTTGTGTATAATGTTCTCTTGGTTCTGCTCATTTCACTGTTCATTATCACATGCAGTTCTTTCCAGATTTTTTAATAGTTTGCTTCTTATGGCACAGTAGCATTCTGTCACAATCATATACCATAGTTTGTTTAGCCATTCCCCAAATGATGGACACTCGTCAATTTCCAATTCTTTGCTGCCACAAAGAGACCTGCTATAAATATTTTGGAACATATGGATTCTTTGCCTTTTTCTCTGATCTCGAGAAACAGATGCAGAATGATATAGCTGAGAGAGCATTAAAATGAAGGTCTTTCTGGCTCTGTTTACCTTAGTCCACCGGAGAAGGAAATGGTAAACCACTCCAATATCTTTGCCAAGAAAACCCCATGGACAGTATGGTTTATAGGGTTACAAAGCAACCACCAGGGGTGAATAACAATTCTGGACTGTGGTCAGCTAGGCGTCCCCACTTCTAGGACATATAAAGTATATATCTTTTTTATTCAGTCATTTCAGTCATATCTGACTCTTTGTGACCCCATTTGGGGTTTTCTTGGCAAAGATACTGAAGTGGTTTACCATTTCTTCCTCTATCCCCTTCTACAGTTGAAGAACTGAGGCAAACAGATTAAATGACTTGCTACAGGTCATACAACTAATGTCTAAGGCCTGATTTGAACTTGGGTCTTCCTGACTTCAGACTGTATGAATGTATGTGTGTCTGTGTGTATCAAGGAAGGGTTTGAAGGTGGCACTCCTAGAGATGGAAGTGTCATTAACAGAGATCACCAAAAAGGAAAAAAAGAACCACCTATTAAGTTTATACTCTGTATAAGACACTGCCAAGAACTGAAGAAGAAAAACAAGGAGTTTTATGATCCAGCAGAGGAGACAGATGGAGAAAGTGAAACCTAGAAGGGTGAAACAATTGTTCAAGGTCACACACAGTGACAGAAGCAGAAAGCTAAGATTCCCATCTTCTTCTGACTTTTATATTGATTCCCAAAATATTCTTCACTTAGTCTTTCTGGGCTTTTTCTTCCTTCACAGAATAAGGGCATTGGAAATGACTACCTTGGTGACCTTGGACAAGCTACTTCCTTTATCCTCCCTGACTCCTAGACTAGATGACCTCTAAGGAACTTTTCCTATGTAAGATCATAGGAAATCCTATGATCTTACAACTCTGAGATTCCAAGCTTGGAAGCCAAAATAATTTTCAAATTGTGTATAAAGATTCTTACTTGAAGTCACCAAGTTTAAAATAAAGCAAACGTGAACGGTATTTTTGTACCTGAAACACTCAGAATAAATGGTTAACATCAGGTAAAGAGGAGTATCTGCCCAGACTTTGAGAAAAATGGATGCTATGGGGATCTGGGGAGGGGCCATCATTGTGGGAAGGGGAGATTAACCACATCTGCTGCATTACAACAGTAATTGCAAGTTAAAGAATCCTTCAACATTGGAAAATCATGTCTTCTTCTGCATTATGAACTATGGATCCCTTAATATTTTCTGGTTCTCAAATAAAACACTTTAATCTTATTCCAGTCTAAACAACCATTTTATCTAGAAATTGTTTGAAAGGTAGATAGAGAACATAGAATCCAGATCCTGACAATCCTTACTTAACTTAGTTTTCTCATCTGTAAAATGGGACTATCATCTCCCAGGGTTATTATAAGAATCAAATCAGAGGATATAGATATTTTAATATAATATACATGTTATATGTATATTTCTAGATTCGCTTTATATCGATAAAGAAATTTTACATCCCCTTCTTTCCCCTTCTCCTCTCCACAAACCTCATAGAACTAAATAGATCAGATTTTAAATCATTATCCCTGAACTCATACACACTTCATGAACTCACAATCAGAACTTGTCCTCCAATTATCAGCGCCATATTGATAGATAAATATACATAAACTTTAAAGTTCTACATAAATGTTAGCAATAAGCCAGAATTCACCTCCCTATTGTGACTGGGCAATTTTGTATTTGCTTATCTGTGGACTGGCTGTCCCACTCTTTCCCCACCCCCTGGTAAACTACTCCTTGAGGGCAGGGACATTTTGGGTTTTGCATTCTTATCTCCAAGGATAATGAATTTAATTGTAGGTCAGCCATTTTAAAAGGTTTGTTGAATTAATACTTCCTGGAATATATCAAATTCCCTTTTTTTAAGGACCTCATTTCTAGAGATTGAAAGACTAGATCATTGTACATGAAACTGTTCAATAAACTAGGTTTTTTAGACATTAGCATAATGAAGTTTGGAAGAGAGCCTTTCGTTTATATAACAAGGTTACCCAGGTCAACCAACCTCACTAGAAAGTCATGCTCATTCCACCACTTTACTACTTCTCTTTGTTAATAACCTTATCCTGAGCTCTAGATAATCCAAGGCTATGTTTTTACATTTCCTTCCTCATAAAACTTCAACACAACTCCAAATCAGTGGAGTAAACTCAAAATCCCTAACAGTTGATCAAATAATTATTTTTAATAAGCTGAGAAAACCTTTCTGAATAAAAGTTACTCATATTGTTCTATATATTAAGTCCTTAATCTCCTAAAATTAAATAAATGTTAAAATAATTGTGGGGCGAAGGAAGCAACTAGATGGCTTAGTGCATTGAGAGCCTGGTTCAGGATGGGAAATTCTGGGTTCAAATTTAACTTCCTATCCTTCCTAGCTGTGTGACCCCTTCTATCTTGGAACCTATTTTTATTGATTCTAAGACAAAGGTAAGGGTTTTTTACATAAAAAATAAATGATTGGATATAAAATTGATAAACAATGATAAAACAGACCTAAGTAATTTAAAACATTTTAGCTATGATGGTGATTATAGCCAGACTTGCATCAAAACAATATTATAGCTACAGATGGTGTCTCCTTGCTTCTGGAAACCCAATGCCGCCATTCTATTTACTCAAGATACCAAATAAAGTCTTCTTAAGAATAGTTTTCCATGTAATGCCCAGTGGATTTACGCTAGGGGGTGGGGGGGAGGAAAAGAAAATGATCTATGTCTTTAATGAATAATGCTTGGAAATGATCAAATAAAATATTAAAAAAAATATAGTTTTCATACTCTTTTTAAGCCAGTCTAAATAGTTTTATCAAGAAAGAACTTTTCCATCTTTATATCTTTTCCAACCATGACAAGAAGTCTTTCCAGTTTCTCTCATTCTCATCATAATCTCTTTCTAGGTTCACTCATCATAAATGCCTCTTTATAATGTCTCTTCATAAAATAATGATTAAGACAATTTTACAAAGAAAGAAATTTCATTTCACCTTCTTTCTGTTTTCTCAACAACCCCTCATAGAGCTAATTTAAAAATACATTGTCCCTGAATCCTATGCAAGGAAAGACTTTCAGGTCACAGATATGTCCCCACTTACCAAACCTATCTTTTCTGGAACATTCCATTTGACTCTAAAAAATATAATAAAAGTATCTAGTGTCTATAAGAGTACCTAATGAAACAAGACTAACACTAAATTATAACTGTTAGAGATTGAAGGGATCTTAGAGCTCAGTTGGTCAATCCCCTTATTTTACCAGTGTGTCAAATGGGAAATAATATTAAATATATTCACTAGTACATTTCCAACAGCTAGTAGCTATATTTCAAGATATTATTTCTTTTTTTTTAAACCCTTACCTTCCATCTTGGAATTAATACTATGTATTGGTTCCAAGGCAGAAGAGTGGTAAGGGCTAGGCAATAGGGATCAAGTGACTTGCCCAAGGTCACACAGCTGGGAAGTGCCTGAGGTCAGATTTGAACCTAGGCCCTCCCATCTCTAGGCCTGGCTCTCAATCCACTGAGCTACCCAGCTGCCCCCTCAAGGTATTAATTCTTAAGCTTAGTTTGCTAGCCACTCATCTACTCTTAATCTCCTAAAACACTTTTAAAAATTATTTCCCAGGGTACATTTTGAGTGGATCCTTCATGGAGGATCTCCAGAGGAAAACAGGAAAAATACATCAAAGTACAGGATAAAAAAAATACACAAATTAAATCATAGAGCCTCTGAAGTATTGAAGAAGCATTCTTTGTCTAGTGTATTTGTTTTTTAAACCCTTACCTTCTGTCTTGGAGCCAATAAGTAAGGGCTGGGCAATGGGGGTCAAGTGACTTGCCCAGGGTCACACAGCTAGGACATGGCTCAGACCAGATTTGAACCTAGGCCCTCCCATCTCTAGGCCTGGCTCTCAATCCACTGAGCTACCCAGCTGCCCCCTATCTAGTGTATTTTTAAGAAAGAACCTGACAACATAGGTTTTTAGAAGATGTAGTTTGAAGAAGACAAGATTTATTGCCTTCGCACCATGGAAACCACTTTTTTTGTTTTTTGGTTGTCAAGGGATTGGTACTTTGATATAAGGCAGAAATTTTTTGCTTTTTTTGTGTTTTGTGCTTATTATTTTTTTCTAAATTTAATCATAAAATAAAATAAGTGTTTCTATATATGTAGTCAAACAGAAAAAGAGAATTGTAAAAAGAGAAACAATCTGTATTAGATATAGTTGACTTTCTTTTAAAATATATAATAAATTTTCAAAAAATTTCAAAAATAAAAAAGTATGATTTTCAAAGTTAGCCTGTTTATTTTTGACTTTTTCTAGATTTTTCTTCTCTCTCTTTTTTTAGAATGTATTGGTTCTAGGGCAGAAGGGCGGTAAGGGTTAAGCAATGGGGGTAAACAGCTAGAAAGTGTCTGAGGTCAAACTTGAATCCAGGATCTTCCATCTCTGGGCCTGGCTCTCAATCCACTGAGCCACCTAGCTCCCCCTTTTCTTTATATATATGTATACTACTTCATTGACTCTCATTTTTTTTTCTTTGCTCTGAATCAGTTCACCCAGTTTCCCAGATTTCCCTAAAACCATCCTTCTAACATTTCTCCTGGTATAATAATCACCCATTACATTCACATACCATAATTAGTTCCATTCCCCAATAGTTAGAGACCTCTCTCAATTTCTACTTCTTCATCTACTACAAAATGAGCTGTTATAAATATTTTCACACATATCTGTATCCCTCTCCTCTCTCTTTGAAGTATAGACCCTGTGGTGGTATTGATGGATCTAAGGGTATTATGCATACTTTAGTGACTGTCTGATCATAACTCCAAAATATTTTCCAGAATGCCTAGACTAATTTACATCTCCATCGGCTGTGTATTAGTATGTCCTTGTCTTTCCACACTCACTCCAATAATTATCATTTTCCTTTTTTGTCATCTTTGCCTATCTGATGGGTGAAATGGAACTTCAGAGTTGTTTAAATGTGCCTTTCTCTAATTATTAGTAATTTGGAGCATTTTTAATGCAATTTTGGTAGCTTGGACTTCATTCCCGTTGAAAACCACTTATACAAATCCTTTGGTCATTTATTTATTTTTGTTATTATAAATTTGAATCAATTTCTTATATACCTTCCATAGGAAATTTTTATTACATGTGAAGATGGGATTAACTCTCCTTTGCCCACTTTTAGATTTAATCACCAGAAGCGTGTATATACCCCCACATTTCCTTAAGTGAGGGGAGGTCCACAACCCACATACTAAACTGGGTGACAACTCAGAAACAACTGATTGCCTGCTGGGCAGTCCTAAGAAAATCACAAAACTGTCATTGGTCCACGTAAAGTGGAAGAAAGGCACAGGAAGTGACACAAAGAAGGGTCCTTAAAAGTGGCACGAACTTCCTGTGACCAGTTTTTTCTCCTTCCAACTTGGTCTTGGAGGAGCTCTGGATTGGGACCTCAGACTGCTCTTGGATCTTCCTTTAGGACTACCATGTAGGTGAGTGAAAAGGCTGATTCCTTTCCTGGCTCCTGGAGGGACTAGTGGAGGAAGAGGTCACATGGCTGGAACCCTTGCTTAATTTACCCCTAGGCCCTCTGGCTGGGGCTTCTGGAACCCTGCCAGAGTAAAGTCAGGGCCAGAGCAAATAATCTAGCTCATTAAGCTAGATTTCTTACTCTGCCCTCTTTCTCATTTCTCTACTTTCACTCTTCCCCTCTATTTTATAAATAAACTGCTATAAAAGTCATTTTGACTTGAGATATATTAATTTTGGTGATCAGACTCATATATTTAGTTCAACCTTAATTTTTAACCCTTACTCATAGAAACTTACTGCTAAGATAAGGAAAGAAATTTCAGCCCAAGTCCTGTGTCACAGGCTGTATCAGAAAAAAAGGTTCCTGGAGTTCCTGGTTGGGAAGGCACCGCTGGCAACAACCCACATGATATAATAAGAGCAGCTGCAAGAGAGGAATTGGTACCTTCATCTACCAGGGCTGATTGGATAGCTGTGACCAGAGTGTAGGGTCTCAGAGTGTAGAGTGGAATGTCTCATCCTTACTTAAATCCAAACAGGGACTGCTGAAGGAAAGAACAGGTTTTGGTATTAAAAAGCTATAAAAAAAAAAAGGTCCAGGGTTTAAGCTTTGTGTCTAAAAGTGCCTCCTGTCTGGAAGCAGAGTTAAATCAAGAAAAAAAAATCACATGGTTTTGATGAACTGATTTTAGATAAATTCCCCCCAAAATAGAATTCAAGTGGATCCTGGGGTTTCCTTTTGTCCCCAGGCAAAAATGAGCCAAAGTGCCATTTTCCTGTTTGGGACAAGGCCAAGATGTTTAATCACATGCCTTACTCAACGTTCCTCTCCTTTTCCTATGCATGTTCAGGGAGAAAAAAAAAGAGAAAATCTTCTATAGGTATGACTAGGAATTAGATATTTCTTGGTGTAAGGAGAGAAAGAATACTAATAATGTCCACATTCCAAAAGCAGGGGTCAGAAGAGGTAACAGTTTTCCCCTTTTGACTTTACGTTCATCCTCATGCTTGGACAGGTACACACGTTACAGTTGTATTCAGAGAAGCCTTAACTTCTCCTAGGGTGTATCTTAAGATATCGCCACCTCTTCTTGGAAGATGAAGGTCAAGTTGTGTGGAGCATCTGACTTTAAGCTTAAGGAAAGGCCAACCTATATAAATTATCAAAGGATCCCAGGATTTCAGACTGTCAGGACCTTTGAGTATCAGATATTCTTAACTCCTCACTCGAGACGTTGGATCATTGATTCTAAGAGAAGCAAAGTGACCCAGAGAGACAGGATCAGAACTGGGGTTTGTGCCCAGATTCTCCACTTCCAAATTCATTGTTCTTTTGATTCTACTATGTTCACATCTATTTCTCCTTGACAAAATGCCTAGTCACTTCCTTGGATTAGAAATTGTTTCCAGAAAATATCTATTAAAACATTCGTAAACGGGAGATGCATTCGCAACTACTAATGTTTTAACATATATTATTTTAACAGATTAACTAGTGCTACTGAGTGCATTTTGATAACAAGAAGAGAAATGACTTTTCACCCAGCTCTCACCTATGGTTCCAAGAAGCTATAGCATGTATAGTGGCCACACTTCCCTAAAATGGTCTCAGCATAAGAGCTAAACCAGGTTGAGGGGAACCAACAGACCTCAAACCCATCAATGAGTGAGGAGGAAATCTACCTCCAAACCAGTGAAGACTTCTCTGAGAGGAAGGAGTGGATGAATACTATTTGTTCCAATGGCCTTGAAGATAGCTGAAGTAGGTACTATGGAGTGCTTAGAGCTTGATCAGACATAGAAGATGCCAAGGTCATCCACTGCATGCTAGGTTAGCAACAGTAGTTCTGACTTTTGTCTTGCCACTGGACTTGGATTATCAATTTTTTTTTTAATAAAACCCTTACCTTTTGTCTTAGAATCAATACTGGGTATTAGTTCTCAGGCAGAAGAGTGGCAATGGGGGTTAAGTGACTTGCCTAGGGTCACACAGCTAGGAAGTGTCTGAGTTCAGATTTGAACCCAGGACCTCCCATCTCTGGGCCTGACTCTCAATCCACTGAGTCACCCACCTGCCCCTGGATTGTTAATTTTAATTTTAAAAACCCACAGGTGACTCTAGAAGAGAAGGCAAGGCTGACAATTCTGTGCAACTCTGCCTCACTTAAATTTAGTTCTCAAGCAAGTCAAGATATCACTCTATGATGTCATTGGCCCTCTTCAGAAGGACAAACAATAACTACAATAAGAAGAGAAATGACCAGGTTCTAAATGCAGTACTAGAAAATTGGAATATCTGAAGAAAAAGAGGACAAGGCTAATGAGATAACCCTTACAGGAAACTTCCTGATCCTACCAGTTATAATCACTGTCTCATTCTTGAAAATAATAATTTCATATTTAACTTGCATTTGGAAAAGTAGCATAGAAATAATGAGTAGAGAACTGCCCCTTGAGTCAAGTTCTTTGTTCAAGTCCTACCTTTTAACATATACTAACTGTGTTTACATAGGCAAGTCACTTAACCTCACTTAACCTTCTAGGAAACTCTCTATAATGATAAGTTGCAGAAGAGTTTCTGATCTGTAGTAGAGAGTAAGTTTTCTCACTGTGAGTTCCCCATTCCCATGAAATCACAGATTCCTGACCCTACCCACCTCCTCAAAAAACCGCATGTAATTACATGTATATATGTGTGACGTGTGTCACTTCATTTCCTTAAACCTCAGTTTCTTCATACATAAAATAAAGGGGTTGAACTAATTAAATGACATCTAAAATTGCTATACAACCTATGTCCCTAGATGAACTATTTTCTAGCTTCTCTGTGCTAGTTTCTCTACTCCTCAGTGATAGGTAAGCTCCTTGAGGACAAAGATTATTTCATTTTTATCTTTTTATACCCAATACCTCATAATACAATAGGCATTTAATAAATGTCTGTCAAACCTATTAAATTTTCTAAATTGAACTTGTTAAAATGTAGATTATACTATATTCTGCAAACAGGAGGCAAAACTTTTTTTTACTTTTCTTTTTAAAGCCCTACCTTCTGTCATAAAACCAATACTGTGTATTGGTTCCAATGCAGAAGAGCAAGAAGAAGTTAATGGGGGTCCTCAGAGTAACTCAGTTAGGAAATGTCTGAAGCCAGATTGGAATTCAGGACCTCCCATCTCTGGGCCTGGTTCATTGATCCACTGAGGCACCTACGTGCTCCAGAACTTTTCCCTATTTTATGAGAATGTGCTTACTTAGAAAACACCAAAGAATCAGCAAAGAAACTAAGATAGTAGTTTCAAGAAAGCAGTAGACAAAATATGTCCCCCCTCAAATCAACATTTCTGAATCATAATGACAAAATCCAGGTAGAAGTAATAGAAGTAAAAATCAATTTAAAAATGTATATAATATCTGTAAACCAATCTACCAATAAATACTCAAGACATTTTGATATGATTATAGGATGTTCTTTAAAGAAGTGAAAGAATGCAAATCTTTGAAGGGATAGTTCTTACCCATAGTTGGGCCATACCATGCCAATATCATACAAATGATCATTCTATTCAATAAATTTACAGATTCATGAATGAATTTATAATCCATTCCATCAGACTACCAAGGGGAAGATTTGTAGAGCTAAACAAAATAATGAAATTCATTTGAAAGAGCAAAAGATTTAGAATCTCAAGGAAAATATCAAAAGAGTAGGGATAAAAGTAGAATGGCAATTCCAGACTTGAAATTATAAAGGTAGAATCAACAAAATTGATCTGTTATATAACATACTAGCTCCTGCTTCAAAGAAATATCTAGGCACAATCTTATAATTTTATAACTAATAATTAACTGTTATCAATCTTAGATTTACCTGTTTTACCCCAAGGATATCATTAGAAAATTTTTTCTAACATTCTAAAGTTTACCTAAAACTTTCATACAACTAGGTCATGGCTCTGAAACTTAAAGGAAATTGAAATTTTTCATTAAAAAAAATCAAAACCCCTACCTTCTATCTTAGAATTGATACTAATAATCAGTTTCAGGGCAAAAGAGAATTAAGGGCTAGGCAACTGAGGTTAAGTGACTTGCTCAGGGTCACACAACTAGGAATCAAAACTTTTCTTAATCAGCTTTACCTTTGATTTTCTGGCTTTCATGCATTTCAAAATGTCTTTTTTTTACTGGCTACAGAGATAAAACAAATTCCTATAAATACCTTTTAAAAACAATAAATGTGGGAGGCAGAGCCAAGATGGTGGAGAAGGTGCATGGACCCATGAGATGTTTTACCAAATGACCCTAAAGATACTATGATATAATTAATGCCTCAGAACTAATTTTAGAGCAGCATAAACACAAGAACACAAAGTGAAGTAATTTTTCAGTCCAAAACAACTTAGAAGGTCTGCATGAGGGATCTAGTGCACCAGCAAGGAAAGCAATAGGCCACAGCAATGGGCTCTGGCTTCGGCTAAAACAGCAGCAAAACCTTACAGAATTTGCAATCATAAAAGGTGAGAGGAGTTGGAAAAATGCTCATAAGAAGTTTGCAGAGGTCCCTTTGTGGGCTCTGGGTGCAAGACTTTGGTCACATTGTCCATACTCAGAGCCAGGTTACAATTAGGGTGGGGTGAGGTAAAGTCTCAGAAAGAAGAGTACTTGTGGCTACAGGGGACCCCCCGCTTGGGGTTACCTCAGATCAGAGCACGGGTTGGGACAGTATTAAACACACCTCTCCTCATATCATACCATCTAGAACCAGGTCTGAAGGCAGATGCACAAAGAATCTGATGCCTGGAGAAGTGCTCCCTTCACCACAATAATAGAGCCCAATTTTAAATGTTTGTTTTTTTAATTAAAAGAAAAGAAAAAGGCTGGAAAATGTGCAAACAACAACAAAAATAAGAAACTCAACATGAAAAGTTATTTTGGTGACAAACTCAGGAGACAACAAAGTCAATACTGCTGCATTCAAAGCCTCTAAGAAAAATGGGAATTGCTCTCAATTCCAAAAAGAATTAATGGAACAGCTTAAAAAGGACTTTAAAAGTCAAATAAGAGAAGGGTTATCATGACAGAAAAGAAAAGTGACAAAATTTTGAGGGGAATAGGGGAAATTGAGACACAAATCCACTGTTGAGGGTGGTGAACTGATGTATCCCAGAGATAAAAACAACAACAAAAGGAAAATACTTGTATGGACAAAAATATTTAAAGCAGTTCTTTTTGTGGGGGAAAGGATTGGAAAATGAGGGGATACCAATCAATTGGGGAATGGTTGAGTAAGTTATAGTAAATAGATTACTATTGTACTGTAAGAAATGACAAGCAGGAGGAGCTCAGAGAAACCTGGAAAGACTTACATAAACTGAAGCAGAGTGAAATAAGCAGAACCAAGAAAACATTGTACACAGTGAAAGAAATACTGTATAATGTGTAATAACTGTGAACAACTTGGCTATTCTCAGCTATACAATGCTCCTGAACTATTTATCATGCATCTCAAAGGATACATGATAAAAAATGTCATCTGCTTACAGAGAAAGAACTTGGAGAATTTGAATTGAAATTAAAACAAACTTTTTTAACTTTCTTAATTTTTTTATTCAAGTTTCTTCCTACAAAAGTATTAATATGGAAAAATATTTTACTAATTGAAAATGTAAAATCTATATGAGATTGCTTACCATCGCAATGGCGCTAGGGGAGTTTTCAGGAGGAACAGGGAGGGAAGGAGAGAATTCAAGACTCCATAGCCTTTGAAAAATGTTGGAAACTTTTTACATGTAATTAGGAAAAAATAAAAAATAAAAACAATAAATATTTTGCTAATATTTGACATTGCCACTTCTTAATGACTCTCCTGTTACTGTCCATATTTCCAAAAGGGATGACCCTTTGTTTTTAACAAGGCACTATGGTTAAGCTAAACAAATACATTGTCTGTGTTTGAAATATATATCACTGTCATTCCACTGGAGTAAAAATTAATTTTTGTTATGTTTCCCCATCTGGACACCATGTGTCTATGAACTTGTGTAGCTTCTCTTTCATCTTTTTTGGGTTTCTCTTTCTTGATCTTGTCTAAATGAGAACCTTAAGATAGAATGGACCAGGTTACAGCTTTGAGAGCTTCTAAAACCTCAGAGATCACCTCATTAGCATATTTGGAGTCAGTAGCAGGAAATAGAGTTTTGGTCTCTGAGTTATTACATGTTCATTAAGTACTTACTTTGTGCCAAGCACAGTCCTAAGCCCTGGGGGATATAAAATAATCAAAAGATAGCCTCTTCAGCAACTTATGGATTTTTTTCGTAGTCAATTTAGAATGTTATTCCTTGGTTACAAGAAACATATTTCTTCCCTCCCTTCCCTCTCCCCACCCTTCCTGGAGCTGACGCACAATTCCACTGGGTATTACAAGTGTCCTTGATATTTGCACTAGGATGTTCATTTAGAGTCTATATGCCCTTGACCCATATGATCAAGCACTTGTTTTTCTTCTGTGTTTCTACTCCCACAGTTTTTTCCTCTAAATGTGGATAGTGTTCTCTCTCATTGATCCCTCCAAGTTGTTCGGGATCACTGCATTTCCACTAACAGAGAAGCTCATTACATTTGATTGTACCACAGTGTATTAGCCTCTGTGTGTAAGGTTCTCCTGGTTCTGCTCCTTTCTCTCTGCATCAAATCCTGGAGGTCATTCCAGTTCCGATGGAATTCTTCTAGTTTATTATTCCTTTGAGCACAATAGTATTCCATCACCAACATATACCACAATTTGTTCAGCCATTCCCCAACTGGAGGGCATCCCATCATTTTCCAATTTTTTTGCCACCACAAATAGCACAGCTATGAATATTCTAGTATATGCATTTTTCCTTATTATTTCTTTGGGGTACAAACCCAGCAGTGCTATGGCTGGTTCAAAGGGCAGAGAGTGTTTTAGCACCCTTTGGGCATAGTTCCAAATTGCCCTCCAGAATGGTTGGATCAATTCACAACTTCAACAGCAATGCATTAATGTCCCAACTTTGCCACATCCCCTCCAACATTTATTACTTTCCTTTGCTGTCATGTTAGCCTATCTGCAAGATGTGAGGTAATACCTCAGAGTAATTTTGATTTTCATCTTTTTGATTATGAGAGATTTAGAACACTTTTTTCATGTGCTTATTAATAGTTTTGATTTCTTTAATTGAAAATTGCCTATTCATGTCCCTTGCCCATTTATCAATTGGAAAATCATTTGATTTTTTTTTGTACAATTGATTTAGCTCTTTGTAAATTTGAGTAATTAGACCTTTGCCAGAGGTTTTTGTTATGAAGATTTTTTCCCAATTTGTTGCTTCTCTTCTAATTTTGGTTGCGTTGGTTTTGTTTGTACAAAAACTTTTAAACTTGATGTAGTCAAAATTATTTATTTTACATTTTGTGATTTTTTTCTAGCTCTTGCTTGGTTTTAAAATCTTTCTTTTCCCAAAGATCTGACAAGTATACTATTCTGTGTTCACCTAATTTACTTATACTTTCCTTCTTTCTATTCAAGTCATTCACCCATTCTGAGTTTATCTTGATGTAGGGTGTAAGAGGATGATTTAAACCTAATCGCTCCCATACTGTCTTCCAATTTTCCCAGCAGTTTATAATCAAATAGTGGATTTTCGCCTCAGAAGCTGGGATCTTTGGGTTTATCATAGACTGTCTTGCTGAGGTCATTTACCCCAAGTCTATTCCACTGATCCTCCTTTCTGTCTCTTAGCCAGTACCAAATTGTTTTCATGGCCACTGCTTTATAGTATAGTTTGAGATCTGGTATTGCAAGGCCACCTTCCTTTGCATTTTTTTTCATGATTTCCCTGGACATCCTTGATCTTTTGTTCTTCTAAGTGAACATTGTTATGATTTTTTCTAATTCAGTAAAAAAGTTTTTTGGTAGTTTAATGGGTATGGCACTAAATAAGTAAATTAATTTGAGTAGGAATGCCATTTTTATTATGTTAGCTTGTCCTACCCATGAGCAGTTAATGTTTTTCCAATTGTTTAGATCTACTTTTAATTGTGTGGAGAGTGTTTTGTAGTTGTATTCATATAGTTCCTGTGTTTGTCTTGGCAGCTGGATTCCTAAGTATTTTATATTGTCTAGGGTGATTTTAAATAGAATTTCTCTTTCTAATTCCTGCTGCTGAGATGTGTTGGAAATATATAGAAATGCTGATGACTTATGTGGGTTTATTTTTTATCCTGCAACTTTGCTAAAGCTGTTGATTATTTCAACTAGCTTTTTAGTTGATTCTTTAGAATTCTTTAAGTAGACCATCATATCATCTGCAAAGAGTGATAGCTTTGTCTCTTCATTGTCAATTTTAATACATTCGATTTCTTTTTCTTCTCTAATTGCTACTGCTAGTGTTTCTAGTACAATGTTAAATAGTAGAGGTGATAATGGGCATCCTTGTTTCACTCCTGATCTTATTGGGAATGCTTCTAGTTTATCCCCATTGCAGATGATGTTGGTTGATGGTTTAAAATATATATATATCATTATTTTTAGGAAAGGCCCTTCTATACCTATGCTTTCTAGTGTTTTTTTTTTTAAAGCATTATTTTATTTGGTCATTTTCACACATTATTCATTGGAAACAAAGATAATTTTCTTTTCTTCCCCCCCTCCCACCACCCCTCCCATAGTAGATGCACGATTGCTTTCTAGTGTTTTTTCTTTCTTTTTTTTCTTTTCTTTTCTATTTTAAACATTATTTTATTTGGTCATTTCCAAACATTATTCATTGGAAACAAAAATCATTTTCTTTTCCTCCCCCCCCCCACCTCTCCCATAGCCAGTGCATGATTCTACTGGGTATCACATGTGTTCTTGACTTGAACCCATTTCCGTGTTGTTGGTATTTGCTCTAGAGTGTTCATTTAGAGTCTCTCCTCAGTCATAACCACTCCACCCCTGTAGTCAAGCAGTTGCTTTTCTTCCGTGTTTTTACACTCACAGTTTATCCTCTGCTTGTGGATAGTGTTTTTTAGATCCCTGCATATTGTTCAGGGACACTGCATTGTCCCTAATGGAGAAGTCCATTACTTTCAATTGTACCACAGTGTATCAGTCTCTGTGTATAATGATTTCCTGGTTCTGCTCCTTTCGCTCTGCATCACTTCCTGGAGGTTGTTCCAGTCTCCACGGAATTCCTCCACTTTATTATTCCTTTTAGCACAATAGTATTCCATCACCAACATATACCACAATTTATTCAGTCATTCCCCAATTGAAGGGCATCCCCCTGTTTTCCAATTTTTTGCCACCACAAAGAGTGCAGCTATGAATATTCTTGTACAAGTTTTTTTCCTTATTATCTCTTTGGGGTACAAACCCAGCAGTGCTATGGCTGGATCAAAGGGCAGACAGCCTTTTATCACCCTTTGGGCATAGTTCCAAATTGCTCTCCAGAATGGTTGGATCAATTCACAACTCCACCAGCAATGAGTTAATGTCCCCACTTTGCCATATCCCCTCCAGCATTCATTACTTTCCATAGCTGTCATGTTAGCCAATCTGCTAGGTGTGAGGTGATACCTCAGAGTTGCTTTGATTTGTATCTCTCTGATTATAAGAGATGTAGAGTACTTTTTCATGTGCTTATTAATAGTTTTGATTTCTTTGGCTGAGAACTGCCTGTTCATGTCCCTTGCCCATTTATCAATTGGAGAATGGCTTGATTTTTTGTACAATTGATTTAGCTCTTTGTAAATTTGAGTAATTAAACCTTTGTTAGAGGTTTTTATGAAGATTGTTTTCCAATTTGTTGCTTCCCTTCTGATTTTAGTTACATTGGTTTTCTTTGTACAAAAACTTTTTAATTTGATGTATTCCAAATTATTTATTTTGCATTTTGTGACTCTTGCGAAGTATTGCTTGACTTTAAAATCTTTCCCTTCCCAAAGGTCTGACATGTATACTATTCTGTGTTTGCCTAATTTTCTTATAGTTTCTTTCTTTATGTTCAAGTCAATCACCCATTTTGAATTTATCTTGGTGTAGGGTGTGAGGTGTTGATCTAAACTTAATCTTTCCCACACTGTCCTCCAATTTTCCCAGCAGTTTTTATGAAATAGTGTATTTTTATCCCAAAAGCTGGGTTCTCTGGGTTTGTCATATACCGTCCTGCTGAGGTCACTTACCCTGAGTCTATTCCACTGATCCTCCTTTCTGTCTCTTAGCCAGTACCAAATGGTTTTGATGACTGCTACTTTATAATATAGTCTGAGATCTGGGACTGCAAGGCCCCCTTCCTTTGTATTTTTTTTTTCATTGTTTCCCTGGATATCCTTGATCCTTTGTTTTTCCAAATGAACTTTGTTATGTTTTTTTCTAAATCAGTAAAAAAAGTTTTTGGAAGTGCAATGGGTATGGCATTAAATAGATAAATGAGTTTGGGTAGGATGGTCATTTTTATTATATTGGCTCTTCCTACCCATGAGCAGGTAATGTTCTTCCAATTGTTCAAGTCTAGTTTTAATTGTGTGGAGAGTGTTGTGTAGTTGTGTTCATATAGTTCCCGTGTTGGTTTCGGGAGATAAATTCCTAAGTATTTTATTTTCTCTAAGGTGATTTTGAATAGGATTTCACTTTCTAGTTCTTGCTGCTGAGCTCTGTTGGAAATATATAGAAATGCTGATGACTTATGTGGGTTTATTTTGTATCCTGCAACTTTGCTAAAGTTGTTGATTATTTCGATTAGCTTTTTGGTTGAATCTCTAGGATTCTTTAAGTAGACCATCATGTCATCTGCAAAGAGTGATAACTTGGTCTCCTCCTTGACTATTTTAATGCCTTCAATTTCTTTTTCTTCTCTAATTGCTACTGCTAGTGTTTCTAATACAATGTCAAATAATAGAGGTGATAATGGGCATCCTTGTTTCACTCCTGATCTTATTGGGAATGCATCTAGTTTATCCCCATTGCAGATGATATTAGTTGATGGTTTTAGATATATACTGTTTATTATTTTTAGGAAAGGCCCTTCTATACCTATGCTTTCTAGTGTTTTTAATAGGAATGGGTGTTGTATTTTATCAAAGGCTTTTTCTGCATCTATTGAGATAATCATGTGATTTTTGTCAGTTTGCTTGTTAATATGGCTAATTATGTGGATAGTTTTACTAATACTGAACCATCCTTGCATTCCTGGTATGACTCCTACCTGGTCATAGTGAATAACCCCGGTGATCACTTGCTGGAGTCTTTTTGCTAGTAACCTATTTAAGATTTTTGCATTTATATTCATTAAGGAGATTGGTCTATAGTTTTCTTTCTGTGTTTTTGACCTGCCTGGCTTTGGAATCAGTACCATATTTGTGTTGTAAAAGGAATTTGGTAGGACTTCTTCTTTGCTTATTCTGTCAAATAGTTTGTATAATATTGTGATTAGTTGTTCTTTGAATGTTTGATAGAATTCATTTGTGAATTCATCTGATCCTGTTGACTTTTTCTTAGGGAGTTCTTTGATGGCTTGTTCAATTTATTTTTCTGATATGGGGTTATTTGGGTAGTCTATTTCTTCTTCTGTTAATCTAGGCAATTTATATTTTTGTAAATATTTATCCATATCACCTAGATTGCCATATTTATTGCCATATAATTGGGCAAAAGAGTTTTTAATGATTGCCTTCATTTCCTCTTCATTAGAGGTGAAGTCTCCCTTTTCATCTTGGATACTGTCAATTTGGTTTTCTTCTTTCCTTTTTTAAATTAGATTGACCAGTAGTTTGTTTATTTTATTTGTTTTTTTTTCAAAGTACCAGCTTCTTGTCTTATTTATTAAATCAATAGTTCTATCACTTTTGATATTATTAATTTATCCTTTGATTTTTAGGATCTCTAATTTAGTCTTCATCTGAGGATTTTTAATTTGTTCACTTTCTAATTTTTTAATTTGCATGCCCAATTCATTGACCTCGTCCCTCCCTAATTTGTTAATATATCAACTCAAGGATATATGTTTCTCCCTGAGTACTGCTTTGGCTGCATCCCATAGATTTTGAAAGGATATCTCATCTTTGTCATTTTATTCAATGAAATTATTAATTGTTTCTATGATTTGTTATTTAACTAACCAATTTTGGAGAGTTGTATTGTTTAATTTCCAATTAATTTTTGATTTGCCTCTCCATGTACCCTTACTAATTATTATTTTCATTGCATTCTGGTCTGAGAAGGTGGCATTTATTATTTCTGCTCTTTTGCACTTGTTTGCAATGTTTTTATGCCCTAGTACATGGTCAATCTTTGTGAATGTACCATGTGCTGCTGAAAAGAAGGTGTATCCCTTTTTGTCCCTATTTTTTCTCCACATATCTACTAACTATTTTTTCTAAGATTTCATTCACTTCTCTTACCTCTTAATTATTTATTTTTTGGTTTGATTTATCTAGTTCTGATAGGGGAAGGTTCAGGTCTCCTACTAGTATAGTTTTTCTATCTATTTCATCCTTGAGGTCCACTAGTTTCTTATTTAGAAATTTGGCTGCTATGCCATTTGGTGCATTCATGTTGGGTACTGATATTTCCTCATTGTCTATAATGTCTTTTATCAGGATGTAATTGCCTTCCCTATTGCTTTTGAGTAGATCTATTTTTACTTTGGCTTTGTCAGATATCATGATTACAACTCCTGCCTTCTTTTTATCAGTTGATGCCCAATAGATTTGGCTCCATCCTCTTACTTTTACCCTATGTGTGTCTACCTTCCTTATGTGTGTTTCTTGTAGACAGCATATGGCAGGGTCTTGATTTCTAATCCACTCTGGTATTTGCTTCTGTTTTATGGGTGAATTCATTCCATTCACATTCAGAGTTATCATTACCAGATGTGAATTTCCCTGCATTTTGATTTCCACTCCTAGTCTTGCCTTTACTTCTTTCACTATTTCCTTCTACAACAATATTTTGTTTTTAATCAGTCTCCCTAATTCCCACCCTTATTTTGCTTCACTTTCTACCCCTCCCTTCTTATTCCCCTCTTATTTTCTTTACAGTCTTTTTAAACTACACCCCTACCCTCTCCTTCCCTTGTATTGTTTCCCACCCCACCAGTCTGTTTGTTACCTTTCTACTTCTCTATAGGGTGAAAATCAATTTTTTGCCCCAATGGGTTTGATTGTTCTTTCCTCTTTGAGTCAATTTCAATGCACATAAGTATTGAGCATTTCCTATCTCCAACTATTTTGCCTAACTATATGGCAATAAATATGCCAATCTAGGTGATATGGATTAATATTTACATAAATATAAATTGCCTAGATTAACAAAAGAAGAAATAGAATTCTTAAATAATCCACTATCAGAAAAAGAAATTGAACAGGCCATCAAAGAACTCCATAAGAAAAAATCCCCAGGGCCTGATGGATTCACAAGTGAATTCTATCAAACATTCAGAGAACAGTTAATCCCAATACTATACAAACTATTTGACAGAATAAGCAAAGAAGAAGTCCTACCAAATTCCTTTTACAATACAAATATGGTACTGATTCCAAAGTCAGGCAAGTCAAAAACACAGAAAGAAAACTATAGACCAATCTCCTTAATGAATATAAATGCAAAAATCTTAAATAGGTTACTAGCAAAAAGACTCCAGCAAGTGATCATGAGGGTTATTCACTTTGAACAGGTAGGAATCATATCAGGAATACAAGGATGGTTCAATATTGGGAAAACCATCCACATAATTAGCCATATTAACAAGCAAACTGACAAAAATCACATGATTATCTCAATAGATGCAGAAAAAGCCTCTGACAAAATATAATACTCTTTCCTATTAAAAACACTAGAAAGCATAGGTATAGAAGGGCCTTTCTTAAAAATAATAAGCAATATATATCTAAAACCATCAGCTAATATCATCTGCAATGGGGATAAACTAGAAGCATTCCCAATAAGATCAGGAGTGAAACAAGGATGCCCATTATCACCTCTATTATTTAACATTATACTAGAAACACTAGCAGTAGCAATTAGAGAAAAAAAGAAATGAAAACTGGGAAACAATCTTCATAACAAAAACCTCTGACAAAGGTCAAATTACTCAAATTTACAATGAACTAAATCAATTGTACAAAAAAATCTAGTCATTCTCCAATTGATAAATGGGCAAGGGACGTGAATAGGAAGTTTTCAGTTAAAGAAATAAAAAGTATTAATAAGTACATGAAAAAGTGTTCTAAATCTCTTATAATCAGAGAGATACAAATCAAAACAACTCTGAGTTATCACATCACACCTAGCAGACTGGCTTACATGACGGCAAAGGAAAGTAATGAGTGCTGGAGGGGATGTGGCAAAGTTGGGACATTAATGCATTGCTGTTGAAGTTGTGAATTGATCCAACCATTCTGGAGGGCAATTTGGAACTATGCCCAAAGGGTGCTAAAACACTCTCTGCCCTTTGATCCAGCCATAGCAGTGCTGGGTTTGTACCCCCAAAAGATAATAAGGAAAAAATACATGTACAAGAATATTCATAGCTGTGCTTTTTTTGGTGGCAAAAAAATTGGAAAGTGATGGGATGCTCTTCAATTGGGGAATGTCTGAACAAATTGTGGTATATGCTGGTGCTGGAATACTATTGTGCTCAAAGGAATAATTAAGTGGAGGAATTCCATGAGTACTGGAATGACCTCCAGGAATTGATGCAGAGAGAAAGGAGCGGAACCAGGAGAACCTTACACACAGAGGCTGATACACTGTGGTACAATCGAATGTAATGAGCTTCTCTGTTAGTGGAAATGCAGTGACCCTAAACAACTTGGAGGGATCAATGAGAGAGAACACTATTCATATTCAGAGGAAAAACTGTGGGAGTAAAAACACCAAAGAAAAACAACTGCTTGATTACATGGGTCGAGGAGGATATGATTGGGGATGTAGACTCTAAATGAACATCCTAGTACAAACACCAATAACATGGAAATAGGTTCTGATCAAGGATACATGTAATACCTAATGGAATTACGTGTTGGCTATGGGAGGGGTGGCTGGAGGGAAGGGAGGAATAGAGTATGATTTTTGTAACCAAGGAATAATGTTTGAAATTGATGAAATAAAAAATAATATTTAAAAAAAGTTACCCATGTCCTCTTTTCTTATAGGGATATATATTATTTTAACTTATTTTGGTCTCTTAAAAAAGTTGTTTTTTTTGTTTTGTTTTTCTCTTTTCCCCTTTCTTAATTACCTATTGACAATTCTCTTGAGTTCTGTGTTTGGGCATCACATTTTCTTTTCAGGTCTGGCCTTTTCTTTACAAATGCTTGGAATTCTTCTATTTTGTTAAATGACCATACTTTCTCTTGTAAGAATATAGTCAGTTTTGCTGGGTAGTTGATTCTTGGTTGTAGACCTAGTTCCCTTGCTTTATGGAATATCATATTCCATGCCTTTTGGTTCTTTTGTGTAGATGCAGTCAGATCCTGTGTTATCCTCACTGTAGTTCCTTGGTATCTGAATGATTTCTTCTTAGCAGCTTGTAATATTTTTTCCTTGGTCTGATAGTTCTTGAATTTGGCTATTACATTCCTTCGTATTGTCAGTTGGGGGTTAAGTACAGGAGGTGATCTGTGGATTCTTTTAGTCTCTACTTTTCCCTTTTGTTCTAGAATATTGAGGCAGTTTTCTTGGATGATTTCCTGTCGAATGATGTCCAGGCTTTTTCTTTTGTCATGATCTTCTGGTAGAGCAATCATTCTTAAGTTGTCTCTCCTGGAATGATTTTCTAAATCTTCTGTTTTGTGAATGAGGTGTTTCATATTTTCCTCAATTTTTTCATTCTTTTGATTTTGTTTTATAGTTTCCTGTTGCCTTGTGAAGTTGCTTACTTCTAAGTGTTATATTCTCATTTTTAAAGACTGGATTTCATCCCTGGATTTTTGGGCATCCTTCTCCTTCTAATCTTTCATCTCCTTTGTCTCATTTTCAAGTTGATTAATTTTGGCTTTCAACACACTATTT
Organism: Monodelphis domestica; assembly: GCF_027887165.1. NCBI lineage: Eukaryota > Metazoa > Chordata > Mammalia > Didelphimorphia > Didelphidae > Monodelphis > Monodelphis domestica. The sequence goes on along the minus strand of NC_077232.1, from coordinate 176,861,953 downwards.
TTCTTGTTTTAGTTCTACTGCCTCTGTTTCCACATGGCTTATCTTGCTTTTTAAGTTCTTTTCCCAATTGTCTTTAGCCTCTCTTAATTGTGTTTTGAAATGTATTTTGAGTTCTTCCAAAGCCTGTGTCCAATTCGCTGGAGTTTCTGTGTTTTTGGTTGGTGTTTCTTCATCCTTTTTTGTTACATTTGCTCTTTGTTCATTGCCTGGATAGAAGCTGTCAATTGTAATTTCTTTTTTCTTTTTCTGTTGTTTGCTCATATTCGTCCCTTCTTTTTCCCTGTTGTTGCCTGCACTTTTGCTCCTCTCATTATGTTTTGGATCTGTGGTTTTGGGGTTTTCTGTCAACCTTCCCTCTTGGAGCTTAGCCAGCAAATATCTCAGTTCAGTCATTGGGGGAGGGTGTTGGAGCTTGAGCTTCCCTGCCCTCTGAAGGCTTTGATGAGATTAAATCCAACCATTTTGTCCTTGTAGAACTGAATATGCCCTGAGGCCAAAACCTTAGGAAGGGGGAGCAATATGGAATGTCTCTGCTGCTGTGACTAGGCTGCCCACTCTGAGCTTCTTCTCTGACTGCTTCCCCACCGCCTGTGTTCAATACTCTGAGCCTGGCACAGCTTTGCCTGTAAGGTACTCCCTCTAGACCAGCATCCTTGTCTGCCCAGAGGTTACATCTGTTGCTGGAGGCTCAATATTCTAGGGGTCCTGGGACCTTCCTTCTTCCTTCTCCTTAAACCCAAATGTTCTCAAATTCAGGTTTTTTTGGGGGGTGTCCCTTTTAAGTTGAGTCCAGCAGGAGGGTTCCTTGGCTCTGTCTTGTTGTTAAGTTTGGTTTTCAGTCCCCTAGGAGCATTTAGTTTGTAATTGGTAAGGAAGGGTTTTCAGAGATCTGAACTTTCACTGCCTCTAAGCTGTCATCTTGACTCTGCCTCCTCCAGAACCCATGGATTTTGGGAGGAGCCAATATGAAAACAACTAGGTCCATGCAAGCTATAGACACTAAAATTAACACTCAAATGAAATTAAAACTAAAATTAAGATTATAAAGGACTTCCTGTAGAAGGAGGGATTCTAGCTAGGATTTGAAGGTACAGCTTATATGGGGCTTTGGACACCAAACAGTATCTTTATGCTCATTTCGATAAGACTCCAACATGTCCTTTTTGAAGTAACATTAATGGTCTGCTTTGGGTGTAGTAGAGATCCTGAGGGTTTATCTTTTTAAAACTAAAATGATCTCTTAGTTAATGTTCCTATACTTTTATTTGGATTCTAAAGCACTATGGGCTACATTATCCACTTTACAAGTCTTTAATTATCCTTTTAAGTGAGTTTTCAATGAATTCAAATGCAAGCCATTTTGAAAGTTCATTTAGGTTTATAGTATCCCTCTCTCATGTGTAATCCACATTATTATCAAAGAGATCATGACTTATTCTCATAGCATCTACATTAGTGTTATAGTCTATTAGTTGAAAATAAAATGGGCTGGATGAAACCATTTAAATTTTTAGTGAAAGAAAAATGAGCATCTCTAAAGGAGTTTTTATTTTGAGGCTGCAAAATTATGCAGAGTGGTTCATTTGTAGTCACAGACCCTGGGTTGCAATCCACATTCCCATTCACTTATCTGTGTGACTTTAGGCATGTATGTCTCCCTAGACCTCATTTTTATGTCCTACATAATAAAGGGATTGGAATAGATGACATCCCAAGTTCCTTTCTAACTATATTTATGATCTTTAGGAAAGAAGGATGTTTTCAACTCATTTTGACACTAGCACAACTCTAGGAACTAATTTAAAAAATACACATATATATATGTGTATGTGTGTGTGTGTATATCTACATATCAATCTGTATGTGGGCTGATAAGTGCTTTGAATTCTTTGCAATTCCCAGGGATAAGCTGTGAATCACAGTAATTCTAAGACTCTGGAGTTATTGGACTGCTCTCTTCTTCGAATATGGGTTTGTGTTATACGTCTTGACTATATTCTTTATTCTGTAGGTAATGTGCCTGGAGGTATATAAGGGGAACTAGTCACCATAGAGAGATATAAAAAACTGACACCCAGGTGGGGTAAAAGAAACCCCCCAAATTTAGAGTGTCTCTGATTTTCTGAGTAGGAGATGGGATCCAATACAAAGGTTACACTTTAGTGTGTGCTATTGAATTTTCAATGAGGGCATTTTTACTTCAGAAATTGGCAAATGCTATAAATCATTTGTTGTGGCTTGTCTAGATTTAAGAAAGGGATGGGAAAATACTAATAATGCAGATGAACTTAAAGGTGTACTATGGGTATATCCCCCCCAGCAAGTTGTTAAAATACAAGCCAGCACAATGGGGTTCCACCTTTATTTTTTTTTGTGTTACACTTTGAATAAGGTGACTTGCTTGTAATTTCCTACCTCTTGTTTCTAGCATGAGGTAATAACAATGGAAAATGAAGGTCTTCTGCAATCCCTAGGCACCAAAATCTGGGGAAACTTTTCCTCATCATTTATAGAATTATATGATATAAAGCTGGAAAAAACTTATAAGATCAGTGTTCTACCCTCTCATTTTACAGATATAGAAACTGAGTTATTTCTATTGTAAGAGGTTGTCAACATGGAAATATAAAGATCACTAGTTTACTTAGTTTGAGTGTAGAAATCCCAGGTTTTGACCTTGTCGCAGGAGAGGTTTCCCCCTGAGGGAAGGTCCCACTTCACCAGACAGTAGACATCCACTTCAGGAGGGGAGGTAAATCCCATCTGAAGTCAGTGACTCTTTGTCTCCAAAAGCCTTTCCTAGTATATCACACCCTCCTTCTGAGGATGGAACTCGGACCTTCAGCCTGGGAGACTGACTCGCTCCCTGAAGTGCCAAAAGAGTCACTTGACTTTGGATGGGGTTTACCTCCCCACCTGAAGTGGATGTCTATTGTCTGGTGAAGTGGGACCTTCCCTCAGGGGGAAACCTCTCCTGTGACAAGGTCAAAACCTGGGGTTTCTACCCTTAAACTAAGTAAACTGGGGATCTCTATATTTCCATGTTGACAAGGTAAATTTCATTCTAAGAGGTAAAATATCTTATCTAAGGTCACACAACATGATAGAACCAGGAATTGAACTCATTTGTAATGTATTTCTTGTTTTTAAAAGAGTTTTGGTATCATACTTGTAGTTGTTGCTGTTTAGTCATGTCCAACTCTTTGTGACCCAATTATACTGGAGTAGTTTGCCATTTCCTTTTCCAGCTCATTTTTCACATGAGGAAATTGAGGCAAAGCCTGATGGGTAGGTGATTTTTCCAGGGTTATACTGCTAGTGTCTGAGGCTAGGTTTGAGCTCAAGACTTCCTGACTCCAGGCCCTGCAGTCTATCCATTGTACTATCTGGTTTCCTGGTGTCTTGGTAGAATATTTTAAATGAATACACCTTTAAAAAATGAAAATAGGCTTATCATTTTATTTAATTTTTTACAACTAAAAGAATCATAAAAATAAATCAGCACTTTTATTTTATAGAACATGAGGACTTATTATAGTTATAATAATAAAATTATTTAAAAGTAATGAATGAAAATTATAAAAAACCTAATTCAAAATATCAAAATGGCATAAATGATAAACTCTATAAAATATTAACAAATAGAAAACAATGGGAAACAAATATAAAAAAGCTGATAATTGTCAAGTGAAACACAGTTTTTTGAGAAAATAATACATTTCTTTCCAAAGAACATGAAAACATTAGTCTTAAATATCAACTTTAACACAACAAAAAAGGGAGAGTCAGGAGTGGAAAAGCAAGGAAAATCAGCTCATGAAATACTTTTTTCTAGTACTCTAATGGGGCATCTAAGTAGCCTAGTGAATAGAGTGCTAGACTTGTAGTCAAGAAGACTCATCTTCCTGAATTCAAATCTGACCTCAGAAACTTATTATCTGTATAACCCCTAGGCAAGTCATTTAACCACGTTTGCTTCAGTTTTCTCAGCTGTAAAATAAACTTGAGAAGGAAATAGCAAACCATGCCAGTATTTTTGCCAAGAAAACTCCAAATGAGGTCACAAAGAATCAGATGTGACATAAAATTAAAATTAATTTTAAATAAAGGAATCTATTCTCTGCATGGACTTAGATGTCTATAATAAAATCGCCTAGACTTGTATAAACAACTGAACAACATATAACCTTTGCTTAAAGATCACACAGGGGTAGCTAGGTGAGAAAGAAAGAAAGAAAGAAAGAAAGAAAGAAAGAAAGAAAGAAAGAAAGAAAGAAAGAAAGAAAGAAAGAAAGAAAGAAAGAAAGAAAGAAAGAAAGAAAGAAAGAAAGAAAGAAAGAAAAGAAAGAAAGAAAGAAAGAAAGAAAGAAAGAAAGAAGAAAGAAAGGAAGAAAGAAAGGAAGAAAGAAAGGAAGAAAGAAAGGAAGGAAGGAAGAAAGGAAGAAAGAAAGAAAGAAAGAAAGGAAGGAAGAAAGGAAGAAAGGAAGAAAGGAAGGAAGGAAGGAAGGAAGGAAGGAAGGAAGGAAGGAAGGAAGAAAGAAAGAAAGAAAGAAAGAAAGAAAGAAAGAAAGAAAGAAAGAAAGAAAGAAAGAAAGAAAGAAAGAAAGAAAGAAAGAAAGAAAGAAAGAAAGAAAGAAGAAAGGAAGGAAGGAAGGAAGGAAGGAAGGAAGGAAGGAAGGAAGGAAGGAAGGAAGAAGGAAGGAAGGAAGGAAGGAAGGAAGGAAGGAAGAAAGAAAGAAAGAAAGAAAGAAAGAAAGAAAGAAAGAAAGAAAGAAAGAAAGAAAGAAAGAAAGAAAGAAAGAAAGAAAGAAAGAAAGAAAGAAAGAAAGAAAGAAAGAAAGAAAGGAAGGAAGGAAGGAAGGAAGGAAGGAAGGAAGGAAGGAAGGAAGGAAGGAAGAAAGAAAGGAAGAAAGAAAGAATCACATTGATAGAGGGAGAAGCTCTCTATTTCCCAAGGAAGACTTTGGATGGTGCTTATCAACTAAGACGCTCTTCCTATCATCAAGCCTAAATTTGCTTCTTTTCAACTTCTCACTGATCTTCTCCCAGAAGCCAAGAACAAATTTCACCTTTCTTGCCCATGCCAGCCCTTGATATATTTCAAATTAGCCCTTTCTCCTTTTGATCTTCAAGATAAATATCCCCAATTTCTTCAACCAGTTCTCCTACAGCAAGAATTCTGGTGCTCCCTCACCCTAGTTTTCTTCTCCTGTATATGCCCTAGTTTATTCAAGTTTTTTCACAAAATGTGGCATTAGGAATTAAATACAAAGTGGCATTTGTGATCTTTAGGAAAGAATGTAGTGAGACTATTATTCTTGTTGCTTGGTAGCTATTGTGGTCCAAAGAAAGGGAGCCTACCATGCACCACTTGCTGCTCACTTGATGTTTATTTATTTATAAATGAATTATATTATAAATATTATACATATAACATATGCAATTATACATATTTATTATACATTATTAGGCAGCTGCATGGTGCAGTTGATAGAGCCTTTGGCTTTTATTCAGGAGATTTGAATGTAAATCTAGTCTCAGACCCTTATTACCCTATGTAACCCTGACCAAGTCATTTAATCTTTGTATATCTCAGTTTGCTCAACTGAAAAAAAGTTATAAGAACAGAACCTCCCTCTCAGGGTTATGTGCTAATGAGATAATATTTATAAGGCATTTTGCAGACTATAAAAATGCAAGCCATCATTATCATGTACAATCTTTTTCTCTGTTTTCTGTACATATGCAAATACCCATATTTTGGTGATTGTTAAATTTAAAATAAAAATAAAAATTAATATTAAAAAAGGAATCTATGCCCTGCATAGGCTTGGATGTCTATAATAAAACATCCTAGATTTCTTTGGGCTTTTATAGAGTACAATGAGACAAGACCAGAAGAACCATTTATATAATCACTGCAAAATTATAAAGAAAATAACTTGAGTAACTATATGGATGTTGTTCAATGATATATATAATTAATCATGACTTCAGAAGAGTAATCCCATTTTCAGTGTTCATAATGCTGTGTGTATATGTGTGTGTGTGGTGTTTGTATATGTATGATATTGGGCAAGTTACTTAACCTTTCTGGGGCTCAATTTCCCCCTTGTGCAAGACAACCTCTAAGTGGCAGTGGATAGAGCCTTGAACTTGGCATCAGAAAGTCTCATCTTCTTGAATTCAAATCCAGCCTCAAACACATACTATCTGTGAGACCCTGGGCAAGTCATTTAACATTGTTTGCCTTGGTTCCTCATCTGTCAAATGAGATGGAGAAGGAAATGACAAACAATTCCAGAGTTTATGCCAAGAAAACCCCAAATAGGGTCACAGAGAGTTGGCCATGACTGAGAACAAAAGATCTTTTAGCTCTAATTCTGCTGATTCTCAATCCCAAGTGTGATTAAAAAACTTACTTCCACCTCTTCACAGAGATGTGATATATTAAAGGAGCAAATGAAATAAGCAAACTATCAGAAACAAACAAGACAGAAAAATACAATAGTAGATATCTCTAGGATGTCCTCAGGTGAATAAGATAAAACATTTAAAGAAAAAAAAATTTAAACCCTTACCTTTTTTCTTAGAATCAATACTGCATATTAGTTCCAAGGCAGAAGAGTAGTAACGGCTTTAAGTGACTTGCTGAGGGGCACATAGCTAGGAAGTGCCTAAGGCCAGATTTGAACCCAGAATCTCCATCTCCAGGCCTGGCTCTCAATCCACCAAGCCACCTATCTGTACCCATTAAAAGAAATTTAACAACCATTATAACTGCTAAGGAAATAAAAGGAATAGACCAAATGAATGTTTAAAGAAAGTTAAAAATAATTCTAGTGAATCAAATGTGAATTCTGAGGTATTAAAAAAAAAGAGAAGAAATCATGTATTAAATGACCAAAATAGAGAACACAATTGAAATAAATATCCATAGGAGCAATAAATACTGGACCCCACTAGAGGAGAAAATGCACACAATGTAGACTAGTAAAATAACTATAATTAAGATACTATTTAAAAGAAATCACAAATTATTCATACTATTGGGAAAAACATAGATCCAAATGATAAATCAAAGTTTAGCAATATCAAGATTATAGACATCCCACAGAACTGAGAAAAACAAAAAAAAATTTTGGCCCTTTTTTCACTTTATTTTAAGAAATTCTGAAAAAAATTCCCAGAATTATGAAAGCTTCTGATGAATACACTAGAAAAAATCCACAGGACACCCACAAAGGAAGGACACAAAATTTAACATGCCTCAGGATAGCCTAATTATTTTCAAAGATAATGTTAAAATGCTATGAGTTGCCAGGAAAAGAAGAATTGATTTACTATGGAAATACTAGTAGTATTATAGTAGATTTTTTTAAGGAAGGTTTATAGAAATTGAAATATAACATTTAGAAAATTAAGAACCTCATCCCACAAACCCAAAATTATCAACAAAAGTCAACATTTTTTTTACGATGACAGAAGATGGATATTTGAGAAGTGAACACACTTAGAAAGTTTTTCAGAGACATTTCTATTTCAAGGAAGACTGTGCAATAAACAAGCATCCCGCCAAAAGATAAGTATTTAAAATCACCATCAAGGCCATATAGGATTTTAAAATGAAATGCATAGATGACTGGGAAAACAATCAATATAAAACATTTTATCAACAAGAGAAAAAATAAGACCTCATCATCATAACACAAGATACAGAGAAAGCCTTCAATGCAAGTACAGCACCCACTTATATTACATAAAAGAATTAAAAACAGAGGGGAGAGGGGATCTCTAATAACAATACCTAGCATTTATATAGCTCCTACTATGTACCAGGCTCTGAGCTAAGTAAGTGCTATTATTGTCCCTATTTTGCAGTTGGGGAGACTGACAAAAACAATTAAAATAATTTACCCAAGGTCACACAGCTTAAGTATCTGAAGCTAGATTTGAACTCAGGTCCTCAGTGAATCCAACACTATCCATTGTGCTGCCTACTGACTCATTTTTTCTTTAAAAGAATAAAAGCTCATGGTAGTCAAGATGGCAGCTTCGAGACAACTAAAGCTCAGACCCTCCAAAAACCTTTCCTCACTGATCAAAAACACAATGCTCTAGGGGACTGAAAAACAAATCTAACAACAGGACAGAGCTAGGGAACACTCTTCCTGTACCAAACTTAAAAAGTAAGCCCCCAAAAAGTCTGAAGTCTAGAACACACTGCTTTAAGGGGAAGAAAGAAGGAAGTTCCAGGTCCCCTCTCCCACCTACAGCACTGAGCTTCCAGTGGTGGCTGGAATTTCTGGGCAGGCAAGGGTGCTAATCTTGAGGGAGTACTTTGCTGGCAAAGCTGTGCCAGGCTCAGGGCTTAGAACACAGGTGGTGTAGAGGTATCTGTAGGAGAAGTGGAGAGGAGGTAGCCCAGTCATAGACAAGACACTCCATCTCTCTCCTACTCCCCCCCCCCCCCCCACACACACTTTTCTGGAGGATTTGGCCTCAGGGCACATCCAGCTTTGCAGATCAACTCCTCCACCCTGGCTCACTCTCATCAATAGGGCAGATAAGAAGCCTTCAAAGGGCAAGGAAGCTCAAGCTCCATCACCTCTACCCCACAGACTGATCTGAAAGCCTTCTTGACTAAACCCCAAGGGGAAAAGCTGCAACAAACTACAGACAACAACCTTGACAACAGGGAAATACACAGCTGATAATCATAACTCTGAATGTGAATGGAATGAACTCACCCATAAAACACAAGCAAATAGCAGAGTGGATTAGAAACCAAAATCCTACTACATGTTGTCTACAAGAAACCACATGAGGAAAGTAGATACATATAGGGTAAAGATAAGCAGATAGATCAGAATCTATTGGGCATCAACTAATAAAAAGAAGGCAGGAGTTGCAATCATGATATCTGACAAAGTCAAAGTAAAAATAGATCTAGTCAAAAGAGATAGTGAAGGCAATTACATCCTGATAAGAGACATTATAGACAATGAGAAAATATCAGTACCCAACATGAATGCACCAAATGGCATAGCAGCCAAATTTCTAAATAAGAAACTAGTGGACCTCAAGGATGAAATAGATAGAAAAACTATACTAGTAGGAGACCTGAACCTTCCCCTATCAGAACTAGATAAATCAAACCAAAAAATAAATAATTAAGAGGTAAGAGAAGTGAATGAAATCTTAGAAAAAATAGTAGATATGTGGAGAAAAAATAGGGACAAAAAGGGATACACCTTCTTTTCAGCAGCACATGGTACATTCACAAAGATTGACCATGTACTAGGGCATAAAAACATTGCAAACAAGTGCAAAAGAGCAGAAATAATAAATGCCACCTTCTCAGACCACAATGCAATGAAAATAATAATTAGTAAGGGTATATGGAGAGGCAAATCAAAAATTAATTGGAAATTAAACAATACAACTCTCCAAAATTCGTTAGTTAAAGAACAAATCATAGAAACAATGAATAATTTCATTGAATAAAATGACAAAGATGAGACATCCTTTCAAAATCTATGGGATGCAGCCAAAGCAGTACTCAGGGAGAAACATATATCCTTGAGTTGATATATTAACAAATTAAGAAGGGTAGAGGTCAATGAATTGGGCATGCAAATTAAAAAATTAGAAAGTGAACAAATTAAAAATCCTCAGATGAAGACTAAATTAGAGATCCTAAAACTCAAAGGATAAATTAATAAAATTGAAAGTCAAAGAACTATTGATTTAATAAATGAGACAAGAAGCTGGTACTTTGAAAAAACAAATAAAATAGACAAAGTACTAGTCAATCTAATTTAAAAAAGGAAAGAAGAAAACCAAATTGACAGCATCTAAGATGAAAAGGGAGACCTCACTTCTAATGAAGAGGAAATGAAGGCAATAATTAAAAACTATTATGCCCAATTATATGGCAATAAATATGGCAATCTAGGTGATATGGATAAATATTTACAAAAATATAAATTGCCTAGATTAACAGAAGAAGAAATAGACTACATAAACAACGCCATGTCAGAAAAATAAATTGAACAAGCCATCAAAGAACTCCCTAAGAAAAAGTTGACAGGATCAGATGAATTCACAAATGAATTCTATCAAACATTCAAAGAACAACTAATCACAATACTATACAAACTATTTATCAGAATAAGAAAAGAAGGAGTCCTACCAAATTCCTTTTATGACACAAATATAGTACTGATTCCAAAGCCAGGCAGGTCAAAAACACAGAAAGAAAACTATAGACTAATCTCCTTAATGAACATAGATGCAAAAATCTTAAATAGGATACTAGCAAAAAGACTCCATCCAGTGATCATGAGGGTTATTCACTATGACCAGGTAGGATTTATACCAGGAATGCAAGGATGGTTCAATATTAGGAAAACCATACACATAATTGACCATATCATGAAGCAAACCAACAAAAATCATATGATTATCTCAATAGATGCAGAAAAAGCCTTTGACAAAGTACAACACTCTTTCCTATTAAAAACACAAAAAAGCATAGGTATAGAAGGGCCTTTCCTAAGAATAATAAATAGTATATATCTAAAACCATCAGCAAGCATCATCTGAAATGGGGATAAATTAGAAGCATCCCCAATAAAATCAGGAGTGAGACAAGGATGCCCATTATCATCTCTATTATTTAACATTGTACTAGAAACACTAGAAGTAGCAATTGGAGAAGAAAAAGAAATCAAAGGTATTAAAGGTATTAAAGTAGGCAATGAGGAAACCAAGCTATCAGTCTTTGCAGATGATATGATGGTCTACTTAAAGAATCCTAGAGAGAGACTTCCGGTCACGATGGCAGCTTAGAAGCAGCAAAAGTTCAGACCTCTGAAAACCCTTCCTTACCAATCACAAACTGAATGCTCCTAGGGGACTGAAATTCAAACTTAACAACAGGACAGAGCCGGGGAACCCTCCTTCTGGACTCAAATCAAAAGGTAAGCCTCCCCAAATGCCGGAATCCTAGAATACTCAGGTCTAAGGGGAAGGCAGAAGGAAGGTCCCAGGACCCCTTCCCCCCAATCCAGAGTGCTGAACCTGCAGCAGCAGCAGCAGCGGGCACCTCAGGGCCTGTAAAGATGTTGTTTTGAAGGGCGTACCTTGAAAGCAACCTGGGCCAGTCTCAAGGCATCTGATAAAGATGGCAGGGAAGCAGCCTTAGAGAGACTGGGGGAGCCTGTAGCCCTCTGGCTGGGTCCTTCCATCAGAGTCTCACCATGGGTTTTTTCCTCGGGGCACATCCAGACCAACCCAGCTGAACCTAATCCCATCAGGAGTCCTCAGAGTTCAGGGAGGCCAAGACCCTTCCCCCCTTAGAGTGCAGGATCTTCTGAAAGGACAGGAACCTCAGGGTCTACAAAGGTGTTGTTTTGAAGGGCATACCTTGAAAGCAACCTGGGCCAGTCTCGGGGCATCCAATACAGATGGCAGTCAAGCAGCCTGAGAGAGACGGATGAGCCTGTAGCCCCCTGGCTGGGTCCTTCCATCAGAGTCTCACCAGAGGTTTTTGCCTTGGGGCACATCCAGACCAAACCAGCTGAACCTAATCCCATCAGGAGCCCTCAGAGTTCAAGGAGGCCAGGCCCCCTCCCTCCTTAGAGTGCAGGGCCCTCTGAAAGGACAGGAACCCCAGAGCTGGCAAAAGCACTGAGGTACCTTGTGGACAGTGCTGTGCCAGGCTCAGAGCATGGAAGTAAGGCAGAAGAGAAGCAAATGAGAGCAGTATCACCCAAAAAGCCAGCAGGCATGGGAGGGCAGACCCTGGGCTTCCCCAGGAAGACAGCACAGCTGAGGAGAAAGGACAATTTACCTGGGGCTAAAGCCTCGGACCATCAGACAGATACACTAAGAGCCAGTTCTCCTCACTCAGATTTCTGACTGGAAAGGGGAAGAAAAACCATTGATATGGAAAACAGTACAGAAGAGCAAAAGCCTCCAAACACCAAGAAAAGCAAGAAGAAGGGGGTGACTTTGGACACATTTTATGGAGCAAAAATACAAAATACAGAGGAGATTGAAGAGGAAACACAAACAAATGGTCCAAAACCTTCCAAAGGAAATGGAAATTCTCCACAAATTCTTGAAAAATTCAAATTCAAAATTATCAAAAAGATGGAAACCTTCTGGCAGAAAAAATGGGAAATAATGCAAAAGGAACTCAGCAATCTGAAAGACCAAAATATGCAAATGTGGAAAGAGCTCGAAGCCTCAAAAACCAGGTCAGACCAAACTGAAAAGGAAAACCAGTCTTTAAAGTTCAGAATCAGGCAACTGGAAGACAATGACCTTGCAAAGGAGCAAGAATCAATAAAGCAAAGTCAAAAGACCAAAGAATTAGAAGATAACATAAAATATCTCACTGACAAGGTGCCAGACCTGGAAAACAGAGGAAGGAAAGACAATCTGAGAATCATTGGTCTACCAGAAAAGCCAGAAATAAATGGTAATCTTGATATCATAATACATGATATCATCAAAGAAAATTGCCCAGAGATTCTAGAACAAGGGGAAAAATATTCATTGAAAGAGTCCACAGAACACCCTCTACACTAAATCCCCAAAAGACAACTCCCAGGAATGTAATTGCCAAATTCCAAAGCTTCCAAGCAAAAGAAAAAATCTTATAAGAAGCCAGAAAAAGACAATTTAGATATAAAGGAAAACCAATCAGAGTCACACGGGACCTAGCAATTTCTACTCTGAACGAACATAAGGCATGGAACATGACATTCAGAAAAGCAAGAGAGCTGGGTCTTCAACCAAGAATCAGTTATCCATTGAAACTGACTATATACTTCCAGGGGAAAGTGTGGGCATTCAACAAATACAAGATTTCCAAGTGTTTGTAAAGAAAAGACCAGAGCTCTGTGGAAAGTTTGATATCCAAACACAAAGACCAAGAGAAACATGAAAAGGTAAATATGAAGGAAAGGGAAAAGGAGAAAAATGTTATCTTTTTCTTTTATTCAAACTCTTTTCTATAAGGACTACATTTATATCAAATTATATATATTAATATGTGGGGAAAATGTAATGTGTAACTCTCAAAAATTGTATGCATCATTAGAGTAGTAAGAAGAATCACGCATAGGGAAAGTTTGGGGCATCAAGATAATATGGAGAAAGGAGGAGGGATAGAAAGAAAAAGGGAGGGGGGGAATCATTGAGGGTACTAAGATATACTCCAAGAAATAGAAAAAAAAAACTAAATAGGATAATCTTTCTCACACAAAGATACATATGGGAAGGGGAGGGGAAGAATTCTCCTATAAGAAGGAGAGGAAGAGAGTTTTTACTTAAACCTTACTCTCAGTGAAATCAACTTTGAGAGGTAAGAGCATCCAGATCCATTGGGATCTTGAATTTTATCTTATCCAACATGGTAAGGAAGGAGGGAAAACCGGGGGGGAGGGGGAAGGGAACACAAAAAGGCAGGGAAGGAGAGGGGGGAGAGTAAGGGAACAAAAAGGGAGGGGCTAGAAAGGGAAACATATCAAGGGAGGGGACTAAGGGGATTGATTTAAAGTAAATCCATGGCTTAAAAGGTTATAGCTAAAGAAGAAAGGTCAGAATTATGGGGGGATATAAAAATGCCAGGGAGTCCACAAGTGACAATCAACTTTGAACGTGAATGGGATGAACTCACCCATAAGACGAAGACGAATAGCAGAATGGATTAGAATCCAAAACCCTACCATATGTTGTCTTCAAGAAACACACATGAGGTGGGTAGACACTCACAAGGTCAGAATTAAAGGATGGAGTAAGACCTTCTGGGCCTCAACTGATAGAAAGAAGGCAAGAGTTGCAATCATGATATCTGACAAAGCCAAAGCAAAAATAGACCTGATTAAAAGGGATAGGGAAGGTAAATATATTTTGCTAAAAGGGACTATAGATAATGAGGAAATATCACTAATCAACATGTATGCACCAAATAGTATAGCACCCGAATTTCTAGTGGAGAAACTAGGAGAATTGAAGGAGGAAATAGACAGTAAAACCATATTAGTGGGGGATTTGAACCAATCACTATAAAATTTAGATAAATCAAATAAAAAGTAAATAAGAAAGAGGTAAAAGAAGTGAATTAAATCTTAGAAAAATTAGAGTTAATAGATATATGGAGAAAAATAAATATGGACAAAAAGGAATACACCTTCTTCTCAGCACCACATGGCACATTCACAAAGATTGACCATACACTAGGTCACAAAAACATGGCATACAAATGCAGAAAAGCAGAAATAATAAATGCAGCCTTTTCAGATCATAAGGCAATAAAAATAATGATCAGTAAGGGTACATGGAGAACCAAATCAAAAGTTAATTGGAACTTAAATAATATGATACTCCAAAATCGGTTAGTTAGAGAAGAAATCATAGAAACAATTAATAATTTCATCGAGGAAAATGACAATGGTGAGATATCCTTTCAAACCTTAGGGGATGCAGCCAAAGCAGTAATCAGAGATAAATTCATATCCCTGAGTGCATATATTAACAAACTAGGGAGGGCAGAGATCAATGAATTGGAAATGCAAATAAAGAAACTTGAAAGCGAACAAATTAAAAACCTCCAGAAGAAAACCAAACTAGAGATCCTAAAAATTAAGGGAGAAATTAATAAAATCGAAAGTGTAGAACTATTGGACTAATAAATAAGACTAGAAGCTGGTACTTTGAAAACACAAACAAAATAGACAAAGTACTGGTCAATCTAATTAAGAAAAGGAAAGAAGAAAAGCAAATTAACAGCATCAAAGATGAAAAGAGGGACATCACCTCCAAAGAAGAGGAAATTAAGGCAATTATTAAAAACTACTTTTCCCAGTTATATGGCAATAAATATACCAGTCTAGGCGATATGGATGAATATTTACAAAAATATAAACTGCCTAGACTAACAGAAGAAGACATAGAATTCTTAAATAATCCCATATCAGAAAATGAAATCCAGCAGGCCATCAAAGAACTCCCTAAGAAAAAATCCCCAGGGCCTGATGGATTCACTGTGAATTCTATCAAACATTCAAAGAACAGCCAATCCCAATACCATACAAACTATTTGACATAATAAGCAAAGAGTGAGTTCTACCAAATTCCTTTTATGACACAAACATGGTACTGATTCCAAAGCCAGGCAGGTCAAAAACAGAGAAAGAAAATTATAGACCAATCTCCCTAATAAATATAGATGCAAAAATCTTAAATAGGATACTAGCAAAAAGACTCCAGCAAGTGATCAGAAGGGTCATTCACCATGATAAAGTAGGATTTATACCAGGGATGCAGGGCTGGTTCAATATTAGGAAAACCATCCACATAATTGACCATATCAACAATCAAACTAACAAAAATCACATGATTATTTCAATAGACGCAGAAAAAGCCTTTGATAAAATACAACATCCATTCCTATTGAAAACACTAGAAGAGTCATTCCTAAAAATAATAAACAGTATATATCTAAAACCATCAACTAATATCATCTGCAATGGGGATAAACTAGATGCATTCCCAATAAGATCAGGAGTGAAACAAGGATGCCCATTATCACCTCTATTATTTGACACTGTACTAGAAACCCTAACAGTAGCAATTAGAGAAGAAAAAGAAATTAAAGGCATTAAAATAGGCAAGGAGGATACCAAGGTATCACTCTTTGTGGATGACATGATGGTCTACTTAAAGAATCCTAGAGATTCATCCAAAAAGCTAATCGAAATAATCAACAACTTTAGCAAAGTTGCAGGATTCAAAATAAACCTGCATAAGTTATCAGCATTTCTATATATTTCCAATAAAGTTCAGCAGCAAGAACTAGAAAGTGAAATCCCATTCAAAATCACCTTAGAGAAAATAAAATACTTAGGAATCTATCTCCCGAGACAAACACAGGAACTATATGAACACAAACTACAAAACACTCTCCACACAACTAAAACTAGACTTGAACAATTGGAAAAGCATTAACTGCTCATGGGTAGGACGAGCCAATATAATAAAAATGACCATTCTACCCAAACTTATTTATCTATTTAGTGCCATACCCATTGAACATCCAAATTTTTTTTTTTACTGATTTAGAAAAAACCATAACAAAGTTCATTTGGAAGCACAAAGGGTCAAGGATATTCAGGGAAATAATGGAAAAAATACAAAGGAAGGGGGCTTTGCAGTCCCAGATCTCAAACTATATTATAAAGCAGCGGTCATCAAAACAATTTGAAACTGTCTAAGAGACAGATAGGAGGATCAGTGGAATAGACTTGGGGCAAGTGACTTCAGTAAGACAGTATATGAGAAACCCAAAGATCCCAGCTTTTGGGACAAAAATCCACTATTTGATAAAAACTGCTGGGAAACTTGGAAGACAGTGTGGGAGAGATTAGGTTTGGATCAACACCTCACATGCTACACCAAGATAAATTCAAAATGGGTGAATGACTTGAACATAAAAAAGGAAACTATAAGTAAATTAGGTAAACACAGAATAGTATACATGTCAGACCTTTGGGAAGGGAAAGATTTTAAAACCAAGCAAGACTTAGAAAGAGTCATAAAATGTAAAATAAATACTTTTGGCTACATCAAATTAAAAAGTTTTTGTACAAACAAAACCAATGTAACTAAAATTAGAAGGGAAACAACAAATTGGGAAACAATCTTCATAAAAACCTCTGACAAATGTTTAATTACTCAAATTCACAAAGTGCTAAATCACTTGTACAAAAAGTCAAGCCATTCTCCAATTGATAAATGGGCAAGGGACATGAATAGGCAATTTTCAGTTAAAGAAATCCAATCTATTAAAAAGCACATGAAAAAGTGTTCTAAATATCTTATAATCAGAGAGATGCAAATCAGAACAACTCTAAGTTACCACCTCACACCTAGCAAATTGGTTAACATGACTGCAAAGGAAAGTAATGAATGCTGGAGGGGATGCGGCAAAGTAGGGACACTAATTCATTGCTGGTGGAGTTGTGAATTGATCCAACCATTCTGGAGGGCAATTTGGAACCATGCCCAAAGGGCGATAAAAGACTGTTTGCCCTTTGATCCAGCCATAGCACTGCTGTGTTTGTACCCCAAAGAGATAATAAGGAAAAAGACTTGTACAAGAATATTTATAGCTGCACTCTTTGTGGTGGCCAAAAATTGGAAAACGGGGGGATGCCCTTCAATTGGGGAATGGCTGAACAAATTGTGTTATATGTTGGTGATGGAATACTATTGTGCTAAAAGGAATAATAAAGTGGAGGAATTCCATGGGGACTGGAACAACCTCCAGGAAGTGATGCAGAGCGAAAGGAGCAGAACCAGGAAGACATTGTACACAGAGACTGATACACTGTGGTACAATAGAACGCAATGGAATTCTCCATTAGTGTCAATGCAATGTCCCTGAACAATCTGCAGGGATTTTTGAGAAAAAAAATTATCCACAAGCAGAGGACAAACTGTGGGAGTGAAGACACTGAGGAAAAGCAACTGGTTGACTACAGGGTTTTTAGGGGACATGTCTGAAGAGAGACTCTAAATGAACACTCTAATGCAAATACCAACAACATGGAAATGGGTTTGAATCAAGAACACACATGATACCCAGTGGAATCGCGCATTGGCTATGGAATAGGTGGGGTTGGGGAGGTTGGAAAAGAAAATGATCTTTGTCTCCAATGAATAATGTTTGTAAATGACCAAATAAAATAATTAAAAAAAAAAGAATCCTAGATAATCAACTAAACAGCTAGTAGAAATAATGAACAACTTTAGCAATTTTGCAGGATACAAAATAAACCCACATAAGTCATCAGCATTTCTATATATTTCCAACACATTTCAGCAGCAAGAATTAGAGAGAGAAATTTCATTTAAAATCACCCTAGACAATATAAAATACTTAGGAATCTATCTGCCGAGACAAACACAGCAGCTATATGAATACAACTATAAAACACTCTCC
The DNA here is from genome assembly GCF_027887165.1 of Monodelphis domestica. NCBI lineage: Eukaryota > Metazoa > Chordata > Mammalia > Didelphimorphia > Didelphidae > Monodelphis > Monodelphis domestica. The sequence goes on along the minus strand of NC_077232.1, from coordinate 176,843,934 downwards.
ACACAATAAAACTAGATCTAAACAATTGGAAAAACATTGACTGCTCATGGGTAGGATGAGCTAACAGAATAAAAATTACAATCGTGCCCAAATTAATTTACTTATTTAGTGTCATACCCATTGAACTACCAAAAAACTTTTTTACGGAATTAGAAAAAAACATAAAGTTCATTTGCAAGAAAAGGATATTGTGAAGATTGGATTTGTTTCTCTCTCCTGATTGTAACAATGAAGGTACTTAGCTCTTCCTTGATTATGAAGATTAAATTGTAATCCCCTGTCTATTTTTAGATTTTAATAGCCAAAGTGTAAACAAAGTACTTAAATTTGAGTATGGAAATCTACCTATTTTGTATTTTAACAACAAAAAAGTATGAACACCCGTTTCATAAATTAAGTGGGATGTCTGTGACCCACGTATGAGAGTGGGCATTAGTGGAGTGGAGCTTTAGCTATGATTGGTAGATGTAAAATTTAGGGGAAGTGATACAAGAGAAAAAGGTCTTTAAAAGTGGAAACAGAGACACACAGAGGACAGACACTCAGACTTGGAGTGAAGAGGGACACTTGGAGTTTGAAAGAGACACACTTGGAGTGGAGTCTGCTGGAATTGAGGCTGATAAAGGAATCTGTTGATTGAACTGACAACATGTTGAATGTAAAGGCTGACTTTCTTCCTTGTCCTTTCTGGAGGTGTGAGCCTCTGGGAAAGGCCTATTGTCTTGAAACTCTTTTCCCCTGGCTAGGGCCTTAGAATTTCAACCTGACTCAGAGGAAGCCAGAGCTCTTTCTCTCTCTCCATCTCCCCCTTTCTCTCTTCCTTAATATCTTCCCTCTATTGTAAAAATAAACTACCATAAATTCCATTTTACTTTAGTAATTCATTTTTGGGATTTAGAAATTAAATCCCTGATGACCAATTAAATATTCAGTCCAACCATAAATTTAACAATATCCAGGGAAATAATAAAAAAAAAGTCTGAAGGAAAGGAGCCTAGCAGTACCGGATCTCAAACTATGCTATAAAGCAGTGGTCATCAATACAATATTGTACTGGCTAAGAGACAGAAAGGAGGATCAGTGAAATAGACTTGGGGTAAGTGACCTCAGAAAGACAGTAGTCTATGATAAACCCAAAGATCCCAGTATTTGGGACAAAAAATCCCCTATTTGGAAAAAACTTCTGGGAAAATTGGAAGACAGTATGAGAGAGATTGGGTTTGGATTAACATCTCACACCCTACTCCAAGATAAACTTCGAATGGGTGAATGACTTGAATATAAAGAAGAAAACTATAAATAATTTAGGTGAACACAGAATACTATACTTCTCAGATCTTTGGGAAAGGGAAGATTTTAAGACCATGCAAGAGTTAGAACAAATTACAAAATATAAAATAAATAATTTTGATTACATTAATTAAAAAGTTTTTGTACAAACAAAACCAATGCAACCAAAATTAGAAGGAAAGCAACAAATTGGGAAAAAAACTTCATTAAAAAAGCCTCTGACAAAGGTCTAATTACTCCAATTGATAAGGAGCTAAATCAATTGTATAAAAAATGAAGTAATTCTCCAATTGATAAATGGGTAAGGGACATGAATAGGCAATTTTCAGTTAAAGAAATCAAAACTATTAATAAGCACATGAAAAAGTGTTCTAAATCTCTTATAATCAGAGAGATGCAAATCAGAACAACTCTGAGCTACCACCTCACACCCAGCAAATTGGCTAACATGACAGCAATGGAAAGTAATGAATGTTGGAGGGGATGTGGCAAAGTTGGGACATTAATGCATTGCTGTTAGAGTTGTGAATTGATCCAACCATTCTGGAGGGCAATTTGAACTATGCCCAAAGGGTACTAAAAGACTGTCTGCCCTTTGAACCAGCCATAGCACTGCTGGGTTGTACCCCAAAGAGATAATAAGGAAAAAGACTTGTACAAGAATATTCATATCTGCGCTCTTTGTGGTGGCAAAAAATTGGAAAATGCGGGGATGCCCTTCAATTGGAAAATGGCTGAACAAAATGTGGTATATGTTGGTGATGGAATACTATTGTGCTCAAAGGAATAATAAAGTGGAGGAATTCCATGGGGACTGGAACAACCTCCAGGAATTGATGCAGAGTGAGAGGAGCAGAACCAGGAAAACATTATATACAGAGACTGATACACTGTGGTACAATAAAATGTAATGGACTTCTCTACAATCAGCAATGCAGTAATTCAAAACAACTCAGAGGGATTTAAGAGAAGGAACACTACATTCAGAGGAAAAACTGTGGGAATAGAAACATAGAAGAAAACCAACTGCTTGATCTCATGGGTCGATGGGATATGGTTGGGGATGTAGACTAAATGATCACCCTAGTGCAAATATCAACAACGTGGAAATAGTTTTTGATCAAGGACACATGTAAAACCCAGTGGAATTGCATGTCAATTATGGGCATGGGTGAGGGGAGGGGAGGGAAAGAATATGATTCTTATAACTAAGGAAAAATGTTCTAAATTGACTAATTAAATAAATTTTTTAAAAAGCTCATATCTCAATCAATAAATTAGTATTACATGTTGATAACATTAAAAGCATTTACTTTGATAACAGTGATTGGCCAATCCTAGTACAATTATTTCCCAGAGGTTTACAAAATGTAACAATAGCAAAAAAGCATGAAAAAAAATCAAAGAAATGAGAATTGACAATGAAGAAGTTGAAGTACTTTTGTTATAGGCAGCATGATTGTATTACATCTAGAAAACTAAGGCATTCAACAAAAAATTAAAGTGATAGATATTACCAAAGTAGCAGAATTTAAGGCAAACTAGCAAAATCAACTGTAATTACATATACCACTACCAAAAAATGCAAAGAAACAGATTGTTTTACACAGCTAAAGAAGTATCCATTTAGCTGTCCTCCAAATGCATTTCGAAAGAAATCATAGAAGAACTCCCAACCCATGATGAGAACGGACAAATATAGTAAGAATGACAATATTTCCTATACTAATTTATAGATTTATTGTAAAATCAGTAGGTTATTTTACACAATTATTGTTCAGTCAGTTTTTAGTGTGTCTAACTCTTCATGACCCCATTTGGAGTTTTCTTTGCAAAGATACTAGAATGTTTTGCCATTTTCTTTTCAAGCTTATTTGAAAGATGAGGAAATTGAGACAAACAATGTTAAGTGACTTGACCAGGGTCACATAGCTAAGTACATGTATGGAACTGGATTTGAAATCAGGAAGATGAGTCTCCCTGACCGTAGGCTGAGCACTCTGTCGCCACTAGGAAAAGAGAAACAGGACTTTGAAACCAAACAGAAAAATCAGTATTAGATAATTATTACAAAAAGTAATGGTTAATAAACTCATACAAAAAACAAACAAATGTGACATAGATTTCAATAAAAATTGTTGAGGGGGGGAGCAGCTGGGTATCTCAGTGGATTGAGAGCCAGGCCTAGAGATGGGAGGTCCTAGGTTCACATCTGGCCTCAGACACTTACCAACTGTGTGATCCTGTGCAAGTCACTTAACCCCCATTGCCTAGCCCTTACCACTCTTCTGACTTGGAACCAATACACAGTATTGATTCCAATTGATTCCAAGATGGAAGGTAAGGGTTAAAAAAAAACTGTTGAGGAAACTGGATAGGATTGTGACTGAAAATGAGGTTGGATTGATATCATCATACTACAATAAACCTCCACTGCTTCAATGAATTAAATTCTTTTAAAAACAACATAAAAGTTGGAAGAAAAAGAAATCATATTTGACTCGACTCTGGAAAGGAGGTACACTTTATATCAAACTGAAGAAGTCATTGAGAAGCAGGATAGATTGAAAATAACAGGTAGAATTTATTTTAAGGTATTTAAAAAGTATACGAAATAGAAATTCAGGCTTTGAAATTTAATTGTGCCATTTTTTTCTGCAGAGGATGGAAAGCCTCTCTTTTAAGCTCTATTTAAGTCAAGAATTTTTTATTTTAAATTAAAAAGAAGAAATCATTGGAGAAAGGCTATGGTTCCATGGTGAGGGGTAGGAACCTTAGAGTATGCTACCAAGGGTGATTTGGTGGTTAAGAAGTGGTATAAAAAAACATCATTAAGGATATATTTGGATCTGGAGTGATGATTAATTGGTATCTGGGAAATTCTTTCTATCTATGCAGATCAGGAACTGTTCCTAAACCTACTGACTTAGTTGCCTGGGGGTGGGGGTGGGGGTGGGGTGCACTGAGAGGTTTAATAAATTGCTTAGGAATTGTATGTATTCCAGAATCAGAAAATCAGAATTCAATCCAAGCCATCCAGATTGGCAGACTGGTGTACTTTCTCCTATCCAGCATTGCCTCTCAGGATGTATATGTCAGGGAAAAAATGTTATCTAGGAGAGGGAGGGTTAACAGATGGACAAGATTTGATATGGAGGAAATTCTTTTAATAAATTAACTTTGTTTGAACTTCCTTTGATCCATGCAAGTGTTTAAATAGATCATAAATGGCATTTATATAACTCTAAAAGACAATGTAGTTCAGTAGTTAGAGAGGCATCACTGGAACAAGGAAGATGTGAGTTCAAATCATGCCTCTGACAGATATATGCTATATGCTACTGAATTAATTAACACCCTCGTATTCTAGCCCAGAGTATCCATCTCAAATAGATCCCTGGGGTTCATATATTGACTTAGAAAACCATGAAATAACATTACTTATGCTACATTGTATTTTTATTTATTGTATTAAACATTATTGAATGACATTTTAGTATGACTCAGACTGCACTGGGGAGTTCTGCAGACTGTTTGCTTGTAGATGGTCACCTTGGCACTAAGCAACTCTTAAGATTCTAAATTGCATGAATGGGATGCAGATCTACATTAATAAAAATAGATTCCTGATATGAGAATGCCTTGCACAAATGAAATCACAGGTCTTGTCCCTTTCCCTATATAATGACAATTCAAGGTTGGCAAAGTGCTTTTTACGAATTATCTCATTGGAGTTTCCAACAGTTAGTCTCTGAGGTGGAGATTATAGCAATTATCATTTTATCAATAAGAAACTGAAATGAAGTGGTTTGTCCCTTTGAGATCAAATCAGTAGTTTTCAGTTATGTCCAACTCTTTGTGACCACACTTAAGGTTTTTCTGGCAAAGATCCTGGGGTGGTTTTTCTGTCTCCTTCTCCAAGTCATTTTACAGATGAGGAAACTGAGGCTAAGAGAATTAAGTGACTTATCCAGGGTTACATAGCTACTAAATGTCTGAGGCTAGATTTGAACTCGGGAAGAGTCTCCCTGTCTGCAGGCTCTGCTGCTATCCCCTGGGCCCATTTTCCTCACAGGCAAGATTCGAAGAACTTTCTCATGCCAAATTCTGAACTTGATCTCTCCTTTCTGTCTCTGGGATTCAAATTAAATCAGAACAAAAAACTTACTGTGGAGGGAATAAATGGAACCTGGAGCAAGAGATTAGGTTAGTTCATAAGAGCATCTGAAGAAAAGTGCCGCTGGGAGGTCCAAATCTTCATCTAAGATTATATTGGCTCCATTCTAACTTCGGAAGAGCCAGGAAATACATACTCCGTTTCCATCCCATAGAAGTAGAACAGTGTGAGAAAGAATAACCATTTCCCGCTTCCTACTGTTTTGCCCTTTTATCCCTTCTCTTCTTTAATAGATGAATCAATTATTTGGAAACCCAGGTTAGGAAAATACTCGGGAGAACGATGAACCCCAGCTGTTGTTGGACTTGCTCTATTTTTTAACGCACCAAAGACCGGAAGGTCTTCGAATGGAATTGACAGGGATTCGCAGAGTCATTGATCAATTTGAGGAGTTCCTGCCCCTTCCCGGCCACCACACCTCTGATATGGGTTGACATGCGTAGACCATTGTTTAGAGGCACCTGAAGGACTCCTCTCCGTGCAATGGGAGCAAGCCCATACTCTGTAATGAGGAGGGTCTGGAGTCTATCGCTGCCTCCAGAAGCCTAGCTTTCTGAGAATAAGCCACCCATCCCTGAAGTCTACCAAGGTGCTCTGGGCGTGGAGCCATGAATTCCGCTTTGTGCATTTGTATTCCCAGGATCCTTAGGCACTCTCCAGGTAACAATTAGGCAGCAGAGTTCTATCTACTGTCTTTCTGGCTTCTTCCCACATTGAGCACGGGTCCATTAAGGACTCTTTCTTCATTTAGGAGGCCACTCCCTGTAATGACGGGCAGTCAGCTACTCCCCAGGCACACTCGTGGCTGCCCTGGGAAAAACGCATATAGGCAGCCAACTGGATGGGTCCTTCTTCCACCCATCTCCTCCCCACCCTCCAGTCACTCTCTTCTGGGAAATGCACAGATGCTGTGGGTGTGTACCGTGCCGGGGAACACAGTAAGGAATTTTGACTCAATAAGAAAATCTTGCTACCAATTTCTGCTCTCCAAAAGCCGAATGATCTGCCTTAGAAAATGGGTTAGGAACAGCTAGGTGGCCAGGTCCTGGTTCAAATGTGACCTCAGACACATCCTAGCTGTATGACCTTGGATAAGTCACTTAATCCCCATTGCCAAGTCCTTACTGCTTTTCTGCCTTGGAACCAATACACAATATTGATTTTAAGATGGAAGGTAAGAGTTTAAAAAAACAATATATTGTATCCTTCCTAACTGTGTGACCCTGGGCAAATGACTTCTAGTCCTTAACTGCTCTTCTGCTTTAGAACTATATGGGTTCTAAGAAAGAAGGTAAAGATTAAATATATATACATATATATATATAGTCAATAATTCTGTACTTCATTCAAAATAAGTCACAAGATGAAATTTAGGCTAAAAATATTATGTCCCAACTGTATGTCCCTTATTAAATCACTTAACCCCTATTGACTAGCCCTGACTGCTCTTCTGCCTTAGAACCAATACACAGTACTGAATTGAAGATGGAAAGTCAGGGTTTTTTTGTTTTAAAAAGAAAGAAAAGAATGGGTTGCCCTTTTTAAAATCTTTTTTAAAGATGGCTACTTTTCTGAAATGGAGAGGGGTCATAGAGTCTGCAGCTGTGACTTAATTGATATAGTAAATCATTTCCTAAGAAAACTTGTAATAATGGAGATAGGTTTTTAGTCTGCAGCTTATCTTCTTAGAGTAGGGGTTAGTAAGCTTGCCTGGGGTGTGTGCCCTTTGGCAGTCTGGTAAAACTTATAGATCTCCTTAGAATGATGTTTTCAAATGAATGAAATAAAATACATAAAAGTTTGCAAAGGAAACCAATTATCTTGAAATAAAGATGCCATTCTTTTACCTATCCAATTTTATACATTTCCTGAAGTCTCCCTAGGGATCTGTGGCTCTCAGGTAAATAACCTCTATCCTGAGAGTTGCTTGGAGCATTGAATGGAAGGTGAAGTGATTTACTGAGGGTCACATAGGCCTTATGTGCCAGAAACAGGCATTGAACCATGGGTATTTCTTGCGCCAAGGCCAGCTCTCTATTTATTTCACTGGGCAGCCTCAGTGGGGCACAGAATGAACTAAGTGACCCCTGTGGTCTCTCTCAACACTGAGATTCCATGATTATGTGTAATTATTGAGAAAGCATGTAAATGCATGCTGATATCTTCACTGATATATATGGTCTAGCTCCTTTCCCTGGGACTTACCTCCACCAACTTCCTTATTTCATAATACATATAGCATATCTTCCTGGCTTTGAAATTTCATTTAATGGGAGTTAGGTCCTTTGGGTGGTTCTTTGAGAGATTGAAAATTGCATTTTTATAATACAGGCCTTTTGGAAATGTGTCGGCACCAGTGAGTATTGTGGCTTCAGGGGATTTAAATGTGGAGGGCTATGCTGGGGTTGCATTTTTCATTCATGGAGACAGTATTGGTGCCAGACATCTCTTCCTGTTAGTCATTCAGTCAGGATTACTCAACATATGCAGACATGTGATTGGCTGCAAATTACAGAGTACAGGATCATCACTAATGCAATAGTAAGAACCAAAAATCTTGGCACTGACTTCTTGGACAATTTCTGAGAAATCCAAATGCTTAGAGGGAAAAAAAAACCTCACAGGTTTACATAGTAATAAAAGATTTATCCTAGTATGTGTTCTTTTATCTAAATAGCAAATAATTAATTTAGGTTTCTTATGTAATCAGTATAGAATTATGGATTTAGAGCAGATAATCAAATGCTTATTTTTGTGAGGAAATTGAAGTTCAAAAAGAGAAGAGAATTGTCTAAAATCTCATAAGTACTAAGCAACAAAGTCAGAATTTGAAACTAGCTCCTTTGGTTCCAAATGTAGAACTTTCCCCACAATATTACTGGAAAGAAATGAATGTTTAAGCCAAGAGAGTCAGTAATTAAGCTGATACTATTCAGAAACTATTATCTTGACTTTGGGAAGTCCCACTTACCTCTGGTAGTTTTGTACTCCACTGAGAAGTGACAAGCTTTCTATATTCCCAGAAAATCAATTACCTTTTATCCCTCAGTTCTGTCTCTTCTTGAGTGGTTATACTTGTTGATCTAAAGGTTGAGATTAGTGGAGATTTAGCAAATCAAGATAGCTCTGAGTTGCTACCTATTAGAAACCCCATAACCTCACAAAATCAATTTTATGATAACCAGAGTAGTTCTGAGCCCCTGTCCAGTGATAGTGAACCTTTTAGAGATGGAGTGCCAGGACTTGCCCTCATTCCACCCCCCCCAGAGACCACCTGCTGTGATACTCATCCCCATTGAGTGTCAGGTGTGCCCTGCTCCCACCATTACCCTACATAGGAGAGGGAGAAAGCAGTCCCATTGGGCTACTGGGTGGTTTAAGTGAGGAATGTCTTCAGTGAGTGTAGAGGGGGGGAGGGGAGTGGCCTAAGTGCTCTGCTCCCCTCCAGCTCTGCCACCTGTAAGCTGCCTACCTTATCCACTGTGTGCTGTGGTTGAGCTGCTGGGCAGAGGGACAGGGGATATGAAAAAATGTCATCAGGTTCAGTGGAGTGGAGCAGCTCTGCTAGAGACCCTCTGCCTTTCCAGTAATGAACTGATGATGTTGGGGGAGCCACATGCCCACAGCAAACTCTGTGTGCCATCTTTGGCACCTGTGCTATAGGTTCACCATCACTGCCCCTATCTCTTAGAAACCTCAGCTCACCTTGGAATCTGTGATATTTTACTGAGCTCTAGTTATGTCATATGGTCTTGACATAAGGTTCAGCCCCTCATATGAAGAGATATAGTCACTTGGATACTATATCCAGCATTTTTTTCTTTTTGCATAAAATCACTAAAAGGCATACATGATATATAATAGAACATCTACCACATGGTTGCCCTGCCACAGTTTTTCCTATTGCCAGGTCTCCTGCAAACAGTATATAAGGGTGGTATAAACACCCAAGTTTTAGAAAAGATACAGTTCAGTTGTTTGGTCCTCTTATGGCTGTTGCTCCTGCAAGTCAACAAAAATATCACACTGGGGGTGACATTCCCCATCAGGATGGAAAATACAACTCAGTTCTCTATTGATATATGATTCATGGCATCCAGTAAGGCCAGTTATTTGTTGAAGGACTCAGGAAGTCTAGATCCTGGTCTTGGCTTCTCCTGGCATTGAAAAGCATGGACTCAGAAGGATCTTCCCAGGTTGGACAGAATCTGGTGGGATTGTCTTTTTGGGTCCAGTCACTGGCAAGATCCAATTGTGTGCCATGATGGATAGAATATTGCAATTGAGTCATAGGAACTGGGTTTGATTCTCAGCTTGGTGGCTTATTCTTTGTGTCACCTTGGGCAAGTCATTTAGGCTTTTTGGACCTCAAGCACTTCATCTGTAAAGCAAGGGGATGGGCTAGAATAACTTCAGTAACCCTTTCAGTTCTAAATCTGTGTAACTCTGGTCCTCTGAAGTTGCTTTTATTGTGGCTTGCTTAACACTGGGCAAATTTTAAAAAGTATTTAGCTAATAATAAACTTATTCAGGGGGCAGCTAGATGGCTCAGTGAATAGAATACTGGGTCTGGTATCAGTAAGACCTGAGTTCAGATCTAGTCTCAGACACTTACTGTGTGACCCTGAGCAAGTCACTGAACCTCTGCTTACTTTAATCCACTGAAGAAGGAAATGGCAAACCATTCTAGTATCTTTGTCAAGAAAACTTCATGGACATTATGGTCCATGGGGGTCACAACGAGTTGGACATGACTGAATGACTGAACAAAAGTTGTTCAAATTAAATTTTGTCTCTATGCTATATTACTTCCTAAATTGTGAACCCACTTAGGGTTTTTCTTGGCAAAAATATTGGAGTGGTTTTCTGTTTTAATTTCCTTTTCCAGCTCATTTTATAGGCAAATAGGGTTAAATGACAGCTATAAGTGTCTGAAGTCAGTTTGAACTCATGAAGCCTTCTTGATTCCAAGCCCAGTGCTCTATCCACTATGCCACCTACTTGCACTAAAAAAGCTGTCATACATACAAAAAAGCTCCTTCAGGCAAGGGACATGTCTAATCAACACCACAATGTATTCTTGACAATATCTAGCACATTTTCACATCTGGGACTTCTTGATGATGGCACAATGAAATAAGTAAAATTACAGTATTACACAGTATTACTGTGAGGTGGGATATGGTCAGGCTGTTATACATTATAAAGGAGGAACTGGGTCTGAGGGAGCAGCTAGGATTTCATGGGGGAAGTTCCTAGATTAAGTTGTGGCTAGGATTTCAAAGAAGTCTCTAGCTTATAGAACAGCTAGAATTACAAGCCACTGAGAGTTGGGGAATGCTACAGAGACAGTAGCCCCACCTCTCCCATGAAGGCAATTAGAGCATGAAGATTTCTTTGTTTCAAGTATAATTTAAGACTTTGCACTGGTGATGTGGGATCAGGTAGCCCTCTAGATATACAAAACCACACAGCTCAAAAGGCATAGTGCCTCCCCAGACCTGACAGTTGAACCAGCTACCAGCCACCAAAAGGCATCTCCATGAGGAAGTAAGAGATCAGGAGAGCTCTTGGCAGCTCAATTGCACTAGAACTGGTTCATCATGAACCAGGACCAAGACTGTTAACATGTATTCTTATTCTATAGACAACCCCTGTATCTTTATAAGCCAAAGACACAATTCTTTTATAACCCCAGCTTCTTGTGTTGGGTCTGTTCTTTGTGTCATCCCAATATCTAAGCCTAGGAGAGCTTCCCCTGCCATCTAGCAGATCTTGTCACTGACTTGATAATTAATTTGTGAAATTATGAAATGTGGCAGGCATACCCGGTTCTTCGGAGACTTGCTAGGAAAGTACACAATGGCAGCAGCTTCCTGCTGTCTCTTCAGAGGCTGCAATCATACTTTAACAAGGCATAGAGGGTGGCAGGGTAAACAGCAAAGAAAATACAGAGACAAATTGCAAAAGGAATATGGATGGGAGATAGGGTGGTAAAGGAAGTCAGCCAGTGTGAGAAGGAATTTGGGGAAGAGGAGAGGCACAAAGCATCCCGAGTAGGGAGCACTTGGTAGCATGGACCTAATGGAGACTGGACAAGTGCTTAAGGGGCAAGAGTTTGAGGTCTCATTTTTATAGGGGTTGGGGGGGGAGAACAGACAAGTTCTTAATCTGTGCCACTTTGGAGTTAATTCATTAAGAAATCCAAATCACCTCAGGAGTCTGTAGAACTTTAAAGTTAACATGCCCACATCATCTCTAGATCATCAGCACCATTTGGTATTCTGCTGGTCTTACCACTGATATCTGGAACTTGTCAGATTTACAACTCCTAGAACCGAAAGTCCCTTACAGCAAAGCCTAGGTGACTTCCTCTAATTCAGCACTTAATACTAGGATGTGATTTTTGGTTAATATATGGTCCAATTGGTAAATTATACTCCTTTGATCTCTAGTATGGTTTGTATGTGATTTCTAGGTTCCCCTTTGAGATCTTACTTCCTGTTATTGAGCTTTTTTACTTACAAACTTATTATACGGACTGGAAGGGAGTTCTGGGGAACCAGAACAAGATATAATTTTAACACAATCATGTCTGTCTTTCTAGTATTCTTTATCTGAGTCCCCCAAGATCCACTATTCATAATAATCACTAGCATTTATATAGCACTTGAAGTTTTGCAAAGGACTGTACAAATATTATTTCAATTGATTATCACAGCCCTGGAAAATAGGTGCAATTATTATTTCCATTTTGTAGATAGGGAAACTGAGGCAAGCAGAGGTTAAGTGACTTTCCCAGGGTCACATGGCAATTACAGGTATGAGGTGGGATTTGAACCAAGGTCTTCCTAATCCCAGGCCCCTTACTTTGTTCACTATGTAACCTAACTGCTGATTACATTCATGCACAGAGATCATTACTTTTGCTTTTTTAAGAGCTTTCATTTTTACTCTGAACTTAACAGATACCAAAGTGAACTTTATATCTAGTTGAAAAAGGAAAATGTACATAGAGCTGAATATTATATACAGCTCAGTTTTCAGTCAGTAAAGTCCATAAACATTTACTAAGTGCCTCTTCTGTGCCAGGCACTGTGCTAAGTGCTAGAACACAAATACAAAACAGGAGGACAGTTCCTACCTACGGGGAGTAAGTAGTTGTTGAGTCTTTTCAGGCATGTCTGACTCTTTGTGAACCCATTTAGGGTTTTTCTTGGCAAAAATATTGGAGTGGTTTTCTGTTTCAATTTCCTTTTCCAGCTCATTTTATAGGCAAATAGGGTTAAATGACTTATAAACAGCTATAAGTGTCTGAAGTCAGTTTGAACTCATGAAGCCTTCTTGATTCCAAGCCCAGTGCTCTATCCACTATGCCACCTACTTGCACTAAAAAAGCTGTCATTCAGTTGTTTTTGACACTTCATGACCTTATTTGGGGTTTTCTTGGCAAAGGTATTGGAGCAGTTTTCCATTTCCTCCTTCAGTTCATTTGGCAGATGAGGAAACTGAGGCAAATAAGGTGAAATGACTTGTCCAAGGTCACACAGCTAAGTGAATATCTGAGACCAGACTTGAACGCAGGAAGAAGAATCTTCCTAACTCCAGGTGTGGTGCTTTATTCACTTTCACCTAGCTACCCAATGGGAGAAAAAAGGAGGGAAGGAGGGAATATTATGGAAATATCCTAAAAGGCAAAATGGTGGAGAAATAAAGGGATGGCTGTTCTGCAATTGTCTTTAAATGGGGATTCTGGGAGGAACTCCTCATCCTTTGGTCGGAGGCATCTCAGGGTCAGAGGATAGTGATGAGATGCATGTTCCAAAGCTGATATGATCTTGCAGAATGAAGGTTTTCCTGAAGTATGATGGAGAGAGCTAAAAAAGAGCTTCCAGGTGGATTTAAGTAGGCAATAAATATATTGTAATATAATCTTAAATATATAATAAATTTTACATGTAACTTTCACAGATGCCCTACTAATCTATCATTCTTCCATTCAACAATCTCTTTCCTCTCTTTTTTTCTCTCTTTCCCTCTTTCTGTCTCTCTTTCTTTCTCTCTGTCTCTGTTTCTTTGCCTCTCTCTCAACACTATTCCCAATCCCCTTCCTAACCTCTCTTCTCTCCATTTATAAGAAAAGCAAAGAAAAACCCTTTTTAACAAATATGCAGTGTCAAGCAAAACAAATTCCCACATTAGCCAGGTCCAAAACTCGGTCTTTTTTTTACATCTTGAATCTATCACTTCCCTGTCAAATATTCACATGATCCCTCTGGAATCCCTTGTGGTTGGTTGTTGCATTCATCAAATTAAGTCATTCAAAGTTGTTTTTCTTTACATAACTTTTGATATTGTGTAAGTGGTTCTGGTTCTGCTCACTCTATTATGTATCAGTTTATATATTTCTTCCCGTGATCCTCTGAAACCATTCTTTTCATTATTTATAATGAAATAATAATTCTATTACAATCACAAACTATACTTTTTTTTCATCTGTTTCCTGATTGATGAGTATCCCTTTTTGCTACTACAGAAAGAACTGTTATAAATATTATTAATGGTATTACTGAGACAAAGGATATACACAGTTTATTATCTTTTGGTACAAAGTTGCACATTATTTTCTCTTAGAAGTATAAGAGATGAAGTCAGGAAGATGATGGACTAGTCTCAGTGAACCACTAAGATGAATTCAGGGAGTCTTTCCATCAAAAAAAAGTTAAGTTTCCTGTTGTCAACCTGAACCTCATTTCAGATAGATAGGATTGAAACAATCCTTGTTTTGATTGGTTAAAACCCACTTGAATGATTAGGCTAATTGATTTTGTAAATATAGGACCTAGGTTTCCAGATAAGATTGTAACTCTAATAATTAGCCAGTGGGATATGAAGGGAGGGGACCATCTTTGCAGTCAGGAACTAGGATAAAAGAAGGATGCCTGCTCTCATAATTTGCCCTTGCTTGCTGATTGTAATACTGTACAAGCTCGTGAGTACCCATTTCAGAGGGAGGCAATAAAAGAGCCTTTGACACACCAAGGCTGAGTTCAAGATTCTTTTCAGTAAGGTGGTAGTTCCTCTCAGAAGTAATTCTAATATTTTACTTCTAAGGCAGAAAAGCAATAAGGGTTAGGCAATGTGACTTGCCCAGGACCACAAAACTAGAAAGTGTCAGGCCAGATTTAAACCCAGGACCTCCTATTTCCAAGCCTGGTTCTCCATTCATTGAGCCACCTAGTTACCCTTCCAAATTGCTTTCCAGAATGATTGGACTAATTCACAATTCTACAATGTGCAAGTGTACCTCTTTTCCCAAAGCCCCTCCAACTTTTTCTCCTCATTATTTTCACCAATCTGATGAGTGTGAGATGGAATCAGAGTTGCTTTAATTTGCCTTTCTCTAATTTTTTCACATAATTATTGATAACTAGGCTTCTTTGAAAACTACCTTTGATCCTTTATCAATAGGGAAATGACATTTAAATATAAATTTAAAGCATTTTTCTTATATATTTGAAGGTCAAACCTTTATCAGAGAAGCTTTCTGCAAAGATTTTTTTCCCAGTTAAATTTGGTGATCTCTATTTCTTTAAGTCCTTTAGACCATTACATTCAATTTCCTTATTTCCTCCTACAAATATCCCTTGACATATCTCATATCTAAGCAGAGGGAAATAGAATAACCATAATTGGAAGGTTCATACTTGTGATATGACTTTTGGCAGCCAGACTTTTAAGGGACATCTCTGAGGTTTTATTTCATATCCAAGAAATAATCAAAGATTACAAAAGATGGAAATAGTTAATGTTCAAGGGATTGTGAAATGACAGTTACATAAATGTACTATTGTGGGCACTAAGGATTAGTGCAACATTACAGAAAGCAATTTTTAATTATGTTAATAGAGTTAGTAAAAATGTTTATACCCTTTAATCCAGAGATACCCTAGAAAGAAAGGTCTTATAAAAATATGATATGTATTTTTAGAGAAGGGGATAAAAAAATGATGCATTGAAATAATACAGAGACCATCTAAGATGTCAGAGTATAAGGAGGTAATATATCAAGCTCTCCTCTACAACTCTTCCCAAAGATCCAGAAAATGCACCAGACTTAGTCCTGATTAGAAAATCCAGAAGACAAACTACATTGACTTACAACCAAGAATAACCTACTCAGAAAAACTGAATCTAATCTGACAAGGGGAAAAATATGTCATAAATAAAATAGACTTCCAAGCGTCTCTGACCAGTAGACCAGAGCTGCATAGAAATTTTGAAATACAAAGACAAGAGTCAAGAGAAATGTTAAAAGGTAAATATGAATGAGCAATTCAAAGGGATCTAGTGATCAGGATTAACTGTTTACATGAAACTCTAAGATGATATATGCCCCATCATGATCAGGGGTCATAAAGGGAGACAGAGGGTGTGAAAGTGGTTTTGTTGTGTATTAATGATCTTAAAAGAGGAAAAAAGGGAGCATACATTGGAGGAAGGGGTTGGAAGAGAAAGGAAGGATGGGAAAATTATCTCACATGATTTGGATGAATAAGTAAAAGGCTAGATCGACAAGGAGAAAGGGATGGGTGAAGAGGCAGCACAAGAACCTCACTTCCATCTGAACCATCAAAGGAGGAAAGAATACACACATCTGGGGGGTAGAAATACATTTCACTCAACAGGGAAACAGGAGGGAAGAGGAACGGGAGGAATATAAGAGAGAGTCGATTAAGGGAAAGATTAGTCCTAAGCAAAACAACTCTAACCACAGAAAGTGGGTCTTGAGGAGTAATTTAAAAGAAAGGATAAGAAACCAGGATTGCATTCCAGGGAGCAGGAAGGAGGATTAAGAAAATACAAGAATATGTATATATTACAGAGACACACAGACACACACATGCATGCACACCCACCCCTTTATGGTATGATTACAACTAGTTTTTAAGAGAATTATACCTGAGGTAGGGTAGGGGTGGTCAACAGCTGTTGGCAGGGGGCTGTCATCCATTTATATATTTATGTTATATATATGTGATCTATAATTATATATGTGTATATGTACACATATGCACATATACACATATTCACACAAACATACATATACCTATATACCTATCTACATACACAGATATTCATACACACATGTGTGCACATGGCCAGAAACTCCCTGCTGACACTCGCTGACCACCACTCCCCTTGGCTACCTCAGGATTATAGTCAGCTGTTCTCCAATCTGATTTATTTTGTTTTTATTTTTTTGGTGCCAAAAAAAGAGCTACAGTAATTTGATGCCCAAAGGATCTTTATGTCTTTTAACTCTATTTGGTATGTGACCAGTTGTTTCTGAAGGAGTTGTTTTGGTTAGGGAGGTGGGGCTACACTAGTTTTTAAGAGGACTATAACAGGCAGTTTTCAGATAAGGAAATGAAAACTATCAATAAGCACATGAAAAAATGTTCTAAATCTCTCATAATTAGAGAAATGCAAATCAAAACAACTCTTAGGTATCACCTCATACATAGCAGATTGCCCAATATGACAGCAAAGGAAAGTAATAAATATTGGAGGGTGTAGATTAGTAAATAGCATAGGATAATTAATGGTAATTAATCTTTTTAACAGAGGGGATGTGGCAAAATTGGGACACTAATGCATTGCTGGTGGAGTTGTGAATTGATCCAACCATTCGGGAAAACAAGCTGGAATTATGCCCAAAGGGCTATAAAAGAATGCCTGCCCTTTGATCCAGCTGGGTTTATAACCCAAAGAGATAATAAAGAAAATATTTGTAACTGTGCTCTTTGTAGTGCAAAAAACTGGAAAATGAGAGGGTGTCCATTGATTGGGGAATGGCTGAACAAAGTGGTATCTGTTGGTGATGGAATATTATTGTGCTCAAAGGAATAATGAACTGGAGGAATTCTATGTCAACTGGAACAACCTCCAGGAATTAATGCAGTGAAAGCAGCAGAACCAGGAGAACATTGTACACAGAGACTGATACACTGTGGTACAATTGAATGTAATGGACTTCTCTACTAGCTGCAATTCAATGATCCAGGACAATTCTGAGGGACTTATGAGAAAGAACTCTATCCACATCCAGAGGAAGAACTGTGGGAGTAAACGCAGAAGAGAAACATATGATTGATCACATGGTTCAGTGGGGATGTGATTGAGGATATTGACTTTAATTGATAACTATTGCAAATATTAATAATATGGAAATAGGTTTTGAACAATTATACTTGTAAAACCCAGTGAAATTGCTCATTGGCTAAAGGAGGGGTCTGGGAGGTGGAAAAGAACATAAATCATGTAACCATGGAAAAATATTCTAAATTAATTAATTAAATAACAAACTTTTTAACTAATAAAAATTAAATTTAAAAATGTTAAAAAAGAGGACTATACCCCTGAGGTAGGCAAGGTGGTGGTAGTGGTCAGCCAGTATATGTATTATTGATTGGAACCTAGGACCTTCCATCTCCAGACCTGGCTTTTTATCCACTGAGCCACCTAGCTATTCCCCTAGTATAACTTTTTAAAAAGAAAATAAATAACTGAGCTTGGCATTAGGTTATCAAAATATTTAGATAAATTTTGGAAGCTATCAGCCTTTATATCCCTGCTTCTTAACTTTGCTAGTAATTAAATCCCTCTCTTAATTAATGCTTTGGGCAACTCACTAAGATTTATCTAATTAGTTATAAATGGGTTGCCAGTCTTACTTCCATAGAGAAAGACCATATACTTGAAGATTTGCAATCTCATATTTGCCATCTAACAAATTTTTGATCTATTAGATTATTTTTATATCAAAAAGTTACAAAATTCATTGGAGAGGAGGCTTGGTAACCCTGATGCTAGCCCTGGACTCCAAAATTGTTGGCTAAGTCACTAGGGACTTCCAAAGGTAAAGATCAGATGAATAAGGGAAATTTCTGCACACTAACCCTCCAATAAAATTTCAGTGATTTTTCTCTTGGAAAAAAAAAATTTGTTTGTCTTTTTCAAGCAGAGACTCCCTTTCTGTCTCCATGCTCTTTCCCAGCTTTCACTTCTGACCCAGCATTCCACAATCCCACCAGAGGAACTAGGGGCTTCTGATTGGTTAGTAGTCACCATATGTACTCTGGACCCAGACTCACCACAAGATTCTTATGCCATCCTATATATCATGCATATACCCCTTTCCCCACTTCCCTTCTCTAATTTTGAGGGAGAAAATCAGATTTACATTCCCAGAACCTCTCTCCCTGATCCTCAATTCTCCATCTTTGTCAGCCTCCACCATGAGAGGGTACGGTTCTACTCATTTTGGGATATAGCCAATATGGCACCTGTTTTTGCTTGACCAGGAAGGGGAAAATGGAGAGGAAGAAAAAAAAAAGCTCATTCATTGAAAAAAAGAAAAAGAAAAAAGAATATAAAGTCCTTGAGGGTAAGGATTATCTTGCTTGTCAGACAGAATATTATTCCTCTTACCATTTCCAAGGCTGTGCCACCTCATACTTCCCTTTCTCTCCTTTCCTTCTCTAGCACTGAGCAGAGTAACTACCATTCTGCTATATTTGTTTTCAGTTCCTATTAGAATGTAAGACCTTTGCCGTATCATGATTCACTTACTGTGATATTGTGTTTAAAAAAAAAAATCTAATTCCATATTGCAGAGTTTTTGCCATATCACAGGATTTTGCGGATGAGTACCATACTGTGCACAGTGGAAATGAAGTATGTCACTACCACTTGTGCAAGTTTCCCAGCATGAGATTGTATGCAGCACACTATTGGCTGATGGAATGAAAGGCGACCAACCACAGCACTGTGTTCTATATCCTGGGCACTGATTGACTCGGTGACTGTACTTTGTGCATTTTCCCCTATCACCAGAGTCTCTGTAATATAACTCTGGTGATAGGTGAGGGATCACTGTATAGACTGATTTGCTGGAAAAGCTACACAGCTGGGAAGAGAGGAGCTGGTGACATTACTCTTTCTATCTGTACTCAGCTACATGGTCCTAGACTTATTTCTTTTCAGAGGAAACCTATACTTAAAAAAGAACAACAAACAAACCCTTACCTTCTGTCTTAGAAGCAGAAGAGTGGTAAGGGCCAGGGTATTGGGATCAAGTGATTTGTCCAGGATCACACAGCTAGGAAGTGTCTGAGGCCAGATTTGAACCCTAGCTCTCTGTCCACTGAGCATCTTAACTGCCCCAGGACGCCTATGTTTTTGTTAAGAGGAAATATATTTTTCTTTCTCACCTTTTTTTGGCTCTCTAACAAATCCCCTATTCTAGCAATTCAGGGATGGTTCTAATTACACTAAAAATTTGACTCCTATCTGGATCTTCCCAATGGTAAAAATCAAAGATACACCCAAAGTACAATATGAATTCATTATGGAATTGCTTGTCTCTTCCTATAGGGTGTTAGATTTAAAATAGTTTTGAGTGTTAAATAGTTGTAGATAAGAGAGTGGGAGCCATAAACTGTGATAATTAAAATGTTTGGGAGCAAGGGAAATATATATATCAATTATGACCGCTGAAATATGTTTTCTACTGTGTCTTGGTTTTATATAAATATAAGATGGTCGCCAGGGAATATATTCCCAATTTATGAATATGCCCAAGCCAAGTGGGTTTTATAGAGAAATTTAATTTATAATACACTGATTAATCAATAGAAAAAGAGAGAAAGTAAGAAAGGAATAAGAATGAATAAATCAGTCAGTTGGTTTTATCACTCACCCACTAGGTAAGGCTTCTCATGCACCTTCAAGAGAGCCTCCTTTCAAGAAATGTTTCCAGAGAATTCTCCTCCTTCAGAGCCAACCTTCTCTCCTGGTCCTCCAACAGAGCAACCTCCTCAGTCCTCCTTCAGAGCCACCTCCCTCAGAGCAAAAACCTCCTCCCTCTCTCCTCAGACCGGGCTATCTTTAAGGAAACCATCTAAGTCCCCTCCCCTCAGTTCTCACATCTACCAATCACTGTCGATGTCTCCCCTGTGCCAATGGTGGCTCTAGCTTAACCCAGGACCGCCCAGAGGTTTGTTTCCTTTGCACATGTCTGTTGTAGGTCATATTCTCAAATAATTAAATCTTGATTTATGCTGCAGCCCTTCCTAAATCCTGTTAGACTGAGTAGGGTGGAGACTGTAAGTTCCAAGACCTGGTTCTGTCATTCCAAGTATCTCTATTGTATCAATTCTAAAATCAATCATGACTCAAAGAACTTCCTGTTCTATGCTTAAGCATAGGTCAAAGCCCTTTCCATTGTTTAGCAAAAGGTTTCTGTCCTAAAGTAGTCTTAAGTAGGGAGGAGAAGGACCCTCCCATGCCAAGGGTTTTCACATTCCAATAGAGTTCTTACTATCAGTAGGAAATTTTTTCCAAGTATGAAATTTCCCAATGGTGAAATTTCCAGCATTCATAAGTCTAAGAAATTTTAAGGTTTACAAGGGAAAGCAATACAAAACCCAGAAGTCATTTTATGCACAGTGTTAGCAGAATCATTTAAATGTGATTCATTAGTAATGAGAGTTAAATCTGATCAAGGCAAAACAGTTTGAAAGGCCACTAATTAAGTGTTTCTCATTTCACCTTGCTTGGCATTGTATAGTCAAACTCCAGTACCAGTTAGCTGGTAAACCAGCCACACTATGGTAGTCCTCTTTCCAGCAGATGTGCTCTCTTCCTCTACCATTTCTGTATATATTGTTGCTGCCACCTTGCTGAGAGAGGAGGCTACCACTGCCACTACACATCTCTAGACCTTTGAAAACATGCAAGATTACTTGTGCATCAGGGAAGTCAGTCTTAAAATGCTTGGGATACTCTCAGTTTAACCATTTAAAATAAAAATGTAGCCATCTAATCAGAGGGCAGTTAGGAGGTACCACACCTGGAGTCAGGAAGACCAAGTTCATATCTGGCCTCAGACACTTGATCCTGGGCAGTTCACGTCACCCTGTTTGCCTCAGTTTCCTCATCTATCAAATGAGTTAGAAAAGAAAATGACAAACTGCTCTAGTATTTCTGTCAAGGAAATTCCAAATGGACTCTCAAAGAGTCAGACATGACTGAAAACAACTAAACAAGTGGAATGGAGCATTTTGGGGAGAAAAGACCTCACTCTCCCTGGAAGTCTTAAGAAAAAAGGCCACATGACCACATAGTAGGCATTTTCTTGAGTGCAAGGATGATTTCATTTTGCCATTGTATGCCTAGCACCTCACACTGTGCCCAGCATATAGGAGACATTCAACAAATTCTTGTCAAATTTAATTAATTTCTTCAGATAGTTTGGAGTAAGTGGCCTCTGAGGTCCCTGTTAGCTGTGGTAGCTAGGATTCAAGGATACCAAATGGAAAAATATAGTCAGGATTCCAGGTGGGATATTGTATCCAGGATTCCAGGTAGGCAATTATAGCCAAGATTCTAGGTGGGATATTATAGCCAAGATTCCAGGCAGGATATTGTAGCCAAGATTCCAGATGGGATATTGTAGCCAGGATTTCAGGTGGGATATTGTAGCCAGGATTCTAGATGGGATATTGTAGCCAAGATTCCAGATGGGATATTGTAGCCAAGATTTCAGGTGGGATATTGTAGCCAGGATTCCAGATGGGATGTGGTAGCCAAGCTATCCAGGCAAGAAAGCCAGCAGAAGAAGTCAGAAAGCAATGGAATCCAGTTTAGGGGTGTGAATGAAGTGTTGGACTTGGAACTGAGACTAGGCCCTTTAGAACTGAGCTAAGCTATAAACCTAATCTCCTTTCCCTCCCACAGAGTCTGAGGTAGTACAAGGGGGAGGAAAATTAAGCCTCTCACATGTTGGGAGAGTTAACTTTGCATATTTGTGATTATGTCTTTTGAAGTAAATATTGTTTTTCAAAAGTTTTTTAAAAATCTAATTATATGGCACACACTCACAAAGAACCAGTAATATTTATTTCCTTGTCTAATTGTCCATATGTGGATCTGGAAGGATTTCTCAAATGCCTGTTCAGTAGTCACATGAGGAGTTCAGCAATAACAGTGATAGGACCTTCTTGAGTGCTTGAAGATCATCAAATTGAACTTATGTCACAATGTGGCTTTTGTACCCAGAGATGGGGATGGATGCAAAGAATATTTTTTAAGCTTCTTCTATGTGCAATGCCATGTTGAGATGGTGGGAATGCTACCATTTTTAGAGCAGGGAAATTTTTATTTATATAAATAATACTATTTTTCAATGAACAAGCATTAATTTCCTCTTTTCCCCACCTATCCACTTCACCTTCTTTCTCCATCCTCTTACCCCATCACCCCACCACTAGAGGAAAAGAAAAAGAAAATCCTTACCATCAATACCTAGTCAAGCAATGCACATTCCCATATTGGCCACACCCCAAACAGTATTTCTTGTTCTTCATATTTATAATTCACCTCCTCTATCAGCAAATGGGGACCATTCTTCAGTCTTGGTTCTCTGGAATCGGAGTGGATCATTGTCTTAATCAGAGCTCTTAAGTCTTTTAAAATTGTTCCTTTTCACTAAATTTTTCTGGTGTACATTGTTCTTCTGTTTCTGCAGAGCAGGAAACTTATTCCGTGAGCCCTACTTAAGAGGTTCAAATCTGAAGATGTGCTTAAAGCCTGACAAGCTTCCAGAAGTGGGGTGCCAAGTTGCTAACACCCTGTTCTTACCCTGAGGTAGTTTTAAGATCTGCCCTTTTCAGAAGCACTGAACCAAGGAATTATTTTGCTAGTCATTGACAGGGTTTGTGTAAACTGCTTTAGTCATAAAGGGTTTTCTCTGAATACCTGGATGTGATCTGAGAGGAATGGAAGCTGTATTGACTGGAGCAGAAAAGAATGAATGTTTTGATGATGAAAAGAAAATGGGGAAAAGGTGAGTGATTGGGAGGGCATGCAGGATGAAGGGGAGGGTATGCAGGATGAAGGGGAGGGTATGCAGGATGAAGGGGAGGGTAAGCTTGAATGAGGTCTGATAATGGAGAGATTTAGATGGTCAAGATGCAACCTAAAGCTTCCCTAAGGAAGGAGAGAGGGCTGGGTGAAAGAGGAATAGACCAGAGGAACTAGAAAGTGCTAAGACAAACTTCTGCCACTTTGCAGTTTTGCCTGAGAAGCATCAAGCAAGCTGATTGTCTGTTCCCCAGCTGAGGAATATATTCTCTCTTTTAAAAAAGAGATAACAAATGTCCATACATAAATGTAGTGGACTGGAAAAAGAAAACTCAATACATCAGAAAAAGAAGACATCTATGCAAAGCTACAGGTATTTATTACATATACCTTGCTTTTCTTTTTAAGTGTATTAATAAGATTAATCTATAAATTTCAAAGCTGATCTGTTTGCCTGTGCTTTCTAATAATAACTAGCATTTATTTTTTACTGTGTGCCGGGCACTTTTCTAGTGCTTTATAAATATCATTTCATTTGCTCTTTACCTCAACCCTGGGAGGTGGTTTATTATCACTTTACAGATGAGGAAACTGAGACAAACAGAAATTAAATGCCAGAGTTTGCACAGGTATTTAGTATCTGAGGCAGGATTTGAATTCATGTTTTCTTGACTCCACACCCAAAATTTTATCCACAGCAATTAATTGCCTTTGACCTTGCAATAAATCTACAAAGTGAAGAAAGACAGATTTGTACCCTGACTATATCTGCTTCTCCTCTCTCTCATGAGGCTGATGGGTAGCATGTTTCACCATAAGCCCTCTGGAATTGGTCAGCCATTGTGTGTTGATTAGAGTTTGTAAGTCTTTCAGTTGTTTGTCCTTAGATGTTGCTGGTATTGCATAAAACACTTTCCTGGTTCTACTCATTTCTCTCTGTTGTATCAGTTCATAGTAGTCTTCCTGGTTTTCCCTGAAACCATCCATTTCATCACTTCTTGTGGTACAATAATATATTCCATTAGCACCATATGTCATAGTTTGTTTAGCCTTTCCCCAATAGATGGACATTGATGAATGCATTCTTTAAGGATAATGACTAGAATTACAAGAACAAAGAGAGGCAAAGGTGAAAAGAAAGGAGGTTTGTTCTGCTGTGTAGAGAGTTTATTTCAGAGTTAGGGAGTTCAAACTTCAAGTATTTTCTCTGACTATGCTGTCTTTGTGACCCTGAACAAGTTACCCTTCTGGGGTTCTTAGGTAGCAATATAAGAATTGCCTATTTGCTTTTGGAAAACCAGATCCACACTATATAGTAGACAGATTTTATTTTTCTTCTTTCCACTTTTTTCTGTAAATGAAAATGAAATTCAACTGATTTACATTATCTTCTTGATTCCTCCTAAAAGTATTGAGTTTTATGGCTCTTAATGATTTTTTATGTGCTAGAGAATGAGGGGACTATATAAAAATTGCTTTCAATTGTGTTTTCTTACAAACTAAACATTTTGTCAAATGATTGGTTAAAATTTGTATTTCTTCTTTTGTAAACCATTATTTCATATCCTTTGATCATTTTTATTCATTGATGATCTCACAATCACAGCATCATAGTCTTTTTTTCTGTTTTACTTTATATGCTTTTATTTGTTTGTTTAGGTTAATTAGAATTTTTTAAAAATAAACAAGAAAAAAGAAGATACATGTATCTGTGACAGTAATCACATATAGGTATTTTTGCCACAAAGAAAGAGACCAAGACTCTGAAGAGTGAGGCTACTTGGGCCAATTTGGAAGGAGATATATTAGAATAGAAGCTTAACTTTCCTCCCCTGTAGACTCTAAGGTGTTAATCCTGTATGTTCTCTCTTTTTCCCTAAGCCCCATTTTAGAAACCTGAAGGCTTTTCCTTAGATCATCAGGGAAAGCAGCCCAATGGGAGCACTTTCTCCTTCCCCTGTGTGGGTTAAGTTGGGGAAGGGCATGCCTGGCACTTGGTGGGAGGGGAGGGGCATGATACTCAGTCTGGGGGGGGAAGGCATAGCAATTGAATTGGTTGGGGGGGGTTGGGGGCAGGGTCTGGCACTCCATCTCTATTTTTTTTTTAAGTTTTACCAGTCTTTTATTTTTTTTCCCCATTTGAATTTATTTAGTCAATTTAGAACATTATTCCTTGGTTACAATAATCACATTATTTCCCTCCCTCCCCTCCACCCACCCTTCCCGCAGCCAACACACAATTTCGTTGTGTATTACTTGTGTCTTTGATCAGAACCTATTTCCATGTTGTTGATGTTTGCACTGGGATGTTCATTTAGAGTCTACATCCCCAGCCATATCCCTTCGATCCATGTATTCAAGCAGTTGTTTTTCTTCGGTGTTTTTACTCCCACAGTTTTTCCTCTGAATGTGGATAGTGGTTTTTCTTGTAGATTCTTCCAAGTTGTACAGGGTCACTGCATTGCTACTAATGGAGAAGTCCATTACATTTGATTGTACCACAGTATATCAGTCTCTGTACAATGTTTTCCTGGTTCTCCTCCTCTCACTCTGCATCAATTCCTGGAGGTTGTTCCAGTCCCCATAGAATTCGTCCAATTTATTATTCCTTTGAGCACAATAGTATTCCATCACCAACATATACCACAATTTGTTCAGCCATTCCCCAATTGAAGGGCATTCCCTCATTTTCCAATTTTTGGCCACCACAAAGAGCGCAGCTATGAATATTTTTGTGCATGTTTTTTTCCTTATTATCTCTTTGGGGGTACAAACCCAGCAGTGCTATGGCTGGATTAAAGGGCAGATAGTCTTTTATAGCCCTTTGGGCATAGTTCCAAATTGCCCTCCAGAATGGTTGGATCAATTCACAGCTCCACCAGCAATGAATTAATGTCCCAACTTTGCCACATCCCCTCCAGCATTCATTACTTTCCTTTGCTGTCATGTTAGCCAATTTGCTAGGTGTGAGGTAATACTTCAGAGCTGTTTTTATTTTCATTTATCTAATTATAAGATATTTAGAACACTTTTTCATGTGCTTTTTAATAGCTTTGATTTCTTTAACTGAAAATTGCCTATTCATGTCCCTTGCCCATTTATCATTTGGAGAATGGCTTGATTTTTTGTACAACTGGTTTAGCTCTTTATAAATTTGAGTAATTAGACCTTTGTCAGAGGTTTTTGCAATGAAGATTGTTTTCCAATTTGTTGCTTCCTTTCTAATTTTGGATACATTAGTTTTGTTTGTACAAAAACTTTTTAATTTGATGTAATCAAAATTGTTGATTTTACATTTTGTGTTTTTTTCTAGTTCTTGCTTGGTTTTAAAGTCTTTCCTTTCCCAAAGATCTGACAAGTATACTATTCTGTGTTCACCTAATTTGCTTATAGTTTCCTTCTTTATATTCAGGTCATTCACTCACTCTGAGTTTATCTTGGTGTAGGGTGTGAGATGTTGATCCAAACCTAATCTCTCCTATACTGTCTTCCAATTTTCCCAGCAGTTTTTATCAAATAATGGGTTTTGGTCCCCAAAACTGGAATCTTTGGGTTTATCATAGACTGTCTTGCTGAGGTCATTTATCCCAAGTCTATTCCATTGACCCTCCTTTCTGTCTCTTAGCCAGTACCAAATTGTTTTCATGGCCACTGCTTTATAGTATAGTTTGAGATCTGGGACTGCAAGTCCTCCTTCCTTTGCATTTTTTTTTCATGATTTCCCTGGATATCCTTGATCTTTTGTTCTTCCAAATGATCTTGGTTATGTTTTTTTTTTTTTCTAATTCAGTGAAAAAGTTTTTTGGTAGTTCAATGGGTATGGCACTAAATAAGTAAATTAATTTTGGTAGGATTGTCATTTTTATTATGTTAGCTCATCCCACCCATGAGCAAACAATGTTTTTCCAATTGTTTAGATCTAGTTTTAATTGTGTGGAGAGTGTTTCGTAATTGTGTTCATATAGTTCCTGTGTTTGTCTCGGCAGCTAGATTCCTAAGTATTTTATATTGTCTAGGGTGATTTTAAATGGAATTTCTCTTTCTAATTTTTTTTAAGAGATGAAAATTTTTATTTCAAACTCAGTGCAACCATAAGGCATTGCAAAAAGGCTATTTGTAATCATAAGACACTTTTATTTCCAAATATTTCAACTGATAATCTCATTCACATGACAAAAAAAACATATGAAGGATCCAATACAGTCATTTCCAGCTTAAAAAAGAAATATAAAGTCTTCCTATCAGCTCCCCTTCCCAGATCAATAATGTAGGTTAAATAAACAATAAGGATATCATTTCTGCTTTTAAATACAAACACTACTTTTGCCCAATCATAGTTCCCTGATGATTCTTTTAAACCAATCACCAGAAATCAGAGAGAAGAAAAATAATATTATGAAGGTTTCTCCTTTTGTCTGAAAATAATTCTCCACAATTTCTAAGAATGTCCATGAAGCCAGGAGGTCAGCAAAATAAAATACAGGGCAATGAGAATTTCTATAGTGTCTGTGGAAAGATTATACCTATGATTTTTATGCTACTATCACTGATATCTCACCATACCTCAGTAACAAGATAAGTGTATACCTTTTGGAGAGATTTCCTGCTTTAATAATTACTGAGTAATTTCCTATTTTAATAATTACAATTCAAAGAACTAAGCAAACTTGTTCTGGTCTTCTTCCTTTTCATGGGACAATGTAGTCGAGGCATAAGAATTTGGAGGAGTTGACAATCATATATACCACATCTCCTACGGGAGACAAAGTTCTCTTACTAGTAAGAAAATATAACTGCAGCACGAATAACATTGTTTTAATGTTTCTTCTTATAATCCCTCATATGTGCAGCAATTGAACTGGCTATTTCTGTATTCTTCTTGTTTTGGCCAAAATAATCCAAAAATTCACCATCTGGGTCAATAAAATACATTATTATTGTATGATCCACTATGTAGTCTTCATCTTCATCCTTGGGTCCTGGGCTGTAATAAACTCTGTATGCTCTGGCAACCTGATCAATCTCTTTTGGAGCACCTGTCAAGCCAACTAGCTTGGGAGAAAATTCTTTTCAGGTATTCCATGTTCTTTGTTTTTCGATATTGAACTTTCCACAGAGCTCTGGTCTTTTCTTTGCAAAAAGTTGGAAATCTTCTATTTTGTTGAATGCCCATACTTTCCCTTAGAAGTATATAGTCAGTTTTGCTGGATAGCTGATTCTCGGTTGAAGACCCAGCTCTCTTGCCTTTCTGAAAATCATGTTCCATGCCTTATGATCATTCAGAGTAGAACTTGCAAGGTCTTGTGTGACCCTGATTGGCATTCCTTTATATCTAAATTGTCCTTTTCTGGCTTCTGGTAGGATTTTTTCTTTTGCTTGAAAGCTTTGGAATTTGGCAATTACATTCCTGGGAGTTCTTTTGGGGATTTAGTGTAGAGGGTGTTCTGTGAGCTCTTTCAGTGGCTGTATTGCCCCCTTGTTCTAGAATCTCTGGGCAATTTTCTTTGATTATATCTTGTATTACGATATCGAGTTTGCTGTTTATTTCTGGATTTTCTGGTAGTCCAATTATTCTTAAATTATCTCTTCTTCCTCTATTTTCCAAGTCTGTCACCTTGTTGGTGATATATTTTATGTTCTCTTCTAATTTCTTGATCTTTTGGCTTTGCTTTATTGATTCTTGCTCTTTTACCTGCTTGTTGTCTTCCAGTTGCCTAATTCTGACCGTTAAAGCCTGGTTTTCCTTTTCAGTTTGGTCAAACCGGTTTTGTAGTTGCGTGAAATTCTTTTGCATTAATTCCCACTTTTCCTGCCAGAAGGCTTCCATCTTTTTGATCATTTTCGATTCAAATTCTTCAAAAGTTTGTGGAGAGTTTCCATTTCCTTTGGAAGGTTTCGGCGCATTTGCTTGTGTTTCCTCTTCTATCTCTTCTGTATTTTGTATTTTTGCTCCATAAAATGTGTCCAAAGTTGCCCCCTTCTTGTTTTTCTTGTTGTTTTGAGGCTTTTTTGCTTCTGTGCTGTTTGCCATCTCTATCTGAGTGAAGGGGGCTGGCTCTTCTGTTATCTGTCTGGTGTTCAGTGGCTTTAGCCCCAGGCAAATTGTCTGTCTTCCCCAGGAAGCCTGGAATTGCTGGTGTTTCGGTGTTTCAGTGTTACTACCCTCTTCAGTTCCCTCCTGATGCTTCTCTGTTGCCTTACTTCTATGCTCTCTCTCTTTCTAATTCTTGCTGCTGAAATGGGTTGGAGATATATAGAAATGCTGATGACTTATGTGGGTTTATTTTGTATCCTGCAACTTTGCTAAAGTTGTTGATTATTTCGACTAGCTTATTGGTTGATTCTTTAGGACTCTTTAAGTAGACCATCATATCATTTGCAAAGAGTGATAGCTTTGTCTCTTCATTGCCTATTTTAATACCTTCAATTTCTTTTTCTTCTCTAATTGGTATTGCTAGTGTTTCTAGTACAATGTTAAATAATAGAGGTGATAATGGGCATCCTTGTTTCACTCCTGATCTTATTCTGGTACTCCATCTTTAAAAGATTCACCACCACTGGATTAGACCAATTCACAGCTTCAGGAACAAATCATTAATGTATCTGTTTTCCTATAGTGTCTCCAAATTAGGTCATTTCCCCTGTCATCTTTACCAATTCAATAGATTTATGGTGGAAATTCAGTTATTTTTAATTTACTTTTCTGTAATTACTAGTGATTTGGAGCATTTAAAAAATATGGTTAGATGGAATTATGTCCAAAGGGCTATAAAAGAATGCATGCTCTTTGATTCAGCAACACCACTGTTAGGTTTGTACCCCAAAGAGATTAAAAAATGGGGATGAACCTATCTGTACAAAAATATTTATAGCCATGCTCTCTGTGGTGGCAAAAAATTGGAAACTAAGGGGGGGTGTCCCTCGATTGGGTATTATGATGGTGATGGAATACTATTGTGCTTATAAGGAATGATGAATTGCTTGATTTCTATAAGAACTGGAAAGACCTCCATGAACTCATGCAGAGTAAAATGAACAGAACCAGGAGAACATAGTACACAGTAACTGAAACATTGTGGAATGATCAGATATAAGACTCTGCTACTAATAGCAGTGTAATGATCTAGGACAACCCTGAGGGACTTATGAGAAAGAACGCTATTCACATCCAGAGAAAGAACAGATGGAGAAGAAATGCAAAAAAAAACCAAAACCATATGATTTATCATTTGTTTATATAGGCATGTGATTTGGGGTTTTGGCTTTAAAAGATTATTATAAAAATGAATTATATGGGCATAGGTTTTGAGTGATAATACATATATATTCATCATTCACCAATCAAATTGATTATCAGCTCTGGGTGGGGAGAGGAAAGAGGGGAGAGAGATAACATGAATCATGTAACCATGGAAAAATATTTTTCCTTTTTTATTTAGAATATTTTTCCATGGTTACATGATTCATGATTCTCTCCTTCCCCTCCCCCCCCGCCCATTTCCTCACCTCTCCTGAAGCTGACAAGCATTTCCACTGGGTTATACATGTATCATTATTCAAAACCTATTTTCATGTTATTCATGTCTGCAGTAGTGTAATCCTTTAACATCAAAACCCCAATCATATCCCTATCACATTATGTGATCAATCACATATTTTTCTAATGCAGGAAAAATAATTTTTAAAAATTATATTTAAAAATATGGTTAGATTTCTTCCCTTGAGAGTCTTTCTTTATTTTGAATGTTTACTCTGTTAAACATGGCATTCACTAGTGTTTTGACTAGGAATAGAGTGGGTAAGAGGCAACTGAGGGGGAAAAGAAAAGAAATAGAGATAGATCTGACATGAATGTGTTTACATGTCTGTCTCTAGCTGAGGGTTTGGAGCTAAGAAAAGGTGGTTAGTTGGTGGTGGTGGTTGTCGTAGTTGTCTAGTCATGTACAACTCTTTGTGACTCTATTGGATTTTCTTGGTAAAGATACTGGAGTGGTTTGCTATTTCCTTCTCCAGTTCATTTTACAGTTGAGTCATTTCCTCCTCTAGTAGATTATGGCAATCAGAGGTTAAATTACTTTCTTAGGGTCACAAACTACTGAGTGTGACTAGATTTTAACTCAGATCTTCCTAACTCTGAGCCCTCTATCCCCTATGCCATCAATTGCCCAAACAAAAAATACAATGAAAGATTCTCCCATACTTCTCCTTGGAGTAGAAAAAGAGTATTTCATAATAGGAAACTTATCTAGAAAACTGGTTAGTAGTAGGGCAAAGGGCAAAAAGGAGTATCTGGACAAACCTGATTATCCCATCTCCCCTTCCCCCACATACCCACACACAACTGCTACACAAGCAAATGGTTTCTCTGTAGAAAGAATTTTCTTATGTTTATTCAGGTTCCCATTGTGGAGGAAGACTTTTCCATACTCATTTCACTGAAATGGTTTCTCTTTCAGATACGTTTCCAGATGTGTCGTCTGACTAAAGGTTTTCACAACATGTTATGAAATTTATACTTTTCTCCCCAGGATGCATTTTCTAATGTTGAATAACAAATTATCTTTGGTCAAAGTTTTCTCACCTTCCTATGAATTTTACTTAATATACATTCTATGACATTAAAGTTAGGTCTGAGTGGCAATTGAAAGCTTCCTGCAAATAGATGCTCTTACATTTCTTTTACATTTGATTAGATCGGGAAGCTATCTTCCCAAGTGTGATAACCAAGAACTAAAAGGAGGAGGGAAAAGTAATGTTCCCAAAATGGTTGTGCTGTAAAAGCAAAAGACAATAATAAAACTTATATCTTAAAAGAAAAACTAAGGAACACTCTGAGTTTGGGAATCAGGAGTGATGGGCTTAAAATCAGAATTTCATACTCAGTAAATGTAGAAGGATAGGTAAGCCATCTTGTCTTTGCTTCCTTCTAACTCACCAACTCATAAGAAAATTGAGCTTCGCAAACTTAGAGGACTTTTGGTAAAAGTTAGCATCATTATTGAATACCTTGTGGTCTGATCCTGGATCTCACTATTGGTTTCTTCTTTGTTCCTTCACATTTTACTTTGATGCTGATTTTGACCCTGTTTCGGTTCCAGGTATTGATTTCTGCCAACAAAATGTCACCTCTATTACCTGTTATTGTTCTGTTGTTTCTGACTCTTCTTGACTCCTTGGGGTTTTCTTGGCAAAGTGTCTGGTTTGCCATTTTCTTCTCTAGCTCATTTTACAGGTGAGAAAACTGAGGCAAACAGTTAAATGACTTGCCTAGGGTCACACAGCTAGTAAGTATCTGAGGCCAGAATGGAACTCATGAAGATGAGTCTTTCTTACTCCAGGTCCAACACTCTATCCACAGCACCACCTAGCTGTCCTTATTACCTGTTACCTTGGCTCATTACTCAGTACTTTTGAACTCTTATAATGTTATCTTCTCTAATATAACTTTCTCCATGGACCCATGGTCTAGTGATATCAAACTCAAAGAGGAAGGAGCACCATTAAATCATGCATAAGGATCCCTGCAGGTACATATGGACTCAAAAACCACATATTAACATGATTTCTATTTTATTGCACTTTAAATTATTTAATTATTTATATACATATATGTATGTATATATACATATAATATAAAATTATTTAATGTTTCCCAACTACTTTTTAACCTGGTTTGAGCAATATTAGGAAGTGTTGTGAGCCCCATGTAGCCCATTGGCCAAGTGTTGGACACCTTTGCCAAAGCTCTATCAACATTGTGCCAATCTTCATGTGGAAAGATGGGCTTTGGACCTACTCTTCCAACCTCCCACTAACACTGGTGTTCTGGGACCTCCCGGTCCTCTAGATCTTAGTTATTACTCTCCCTCAGCCTCAGTCTGTGATAGGTCTTCTTGTCCGAAGAGCAGATTCCCTCTAGAGTTGGAAGCTAAAGAGTGGTCAGGAAGCAGAGGCAGCTCTTTTAAATGAGGGTCATAGGATTTTAGTTTGAGACCTAGGAGAGATCATCAGATCTAACATGGTCATTTCATTGAAGGGGAAACTGATACCCAGAGAGGGTAGTGAATTGTCCAAGGTCAAAAAGGGCAAGGATTTAAACCCAGTTCCCCTGATTCCACATCTCATACTTTCCCCCATTTTGCCACAGAGGGATATAGGATGATGACCTGAGGTCATAGCAAGGTCAAAGGAATGTTCTGGGGTTTTGGGAATTTTTTAAAATTTGTTTTATTTAAGGCTGGGGGAGACCTAAGCACAGACCACTGTAGACCAAAGGGAAGGATATAGCAAAAATAAAAGGATCAGAGATTTCAAACTAGAAGACATCTTAGTGCTACCTTCTTATCCTTTTATTTTATAGATTAGGAAAGTGATTAGATACTTTTATTATGTTTTTTCTAATTTTTAATAATTGCTTTCTGACATTTTGTGTCCCATTTTC
Source organism: Monodelphis domestica (assembly GCF_027887165.1). Taxonomy (NCBI): domain Eukaryota; kingdom Metazoa; phylum Chordata; class Mammalia; order Didelphimorphia; family Didelphidae; genus Monodelphis; species Monodelphis domestica. The sequence continues at coordinate 176,810,098 of NC_077232.1, read as the reverse complement.
TCACCCTTCCTTCTATGCTTCCCCCTTTGATGAGATGTCACATAAAATATGTTATGCATGTACTATCATGTAATATTTTCATGTTTGACATGTAAAATTATACATATGTTGCTTACACTATAGAAAAATTCATGAAGGAAATAAAATGAAAAATGCTATGCATCAATCTGCATTCAGACTCCATCATTTCCTTCTATGCAGTGGATAGCCTTTTCCAACATGAATCCCTTGGAGTTGTCCTGGATCCTTGAATTGCTGATAATACCTAAGTCATTAAATACATTGTATATTATTGCTGTTACTATATAACTGTGTATTCTGTACTCTAATCAGGGTTTAATTTACTAAGTGCCTTCTTAGGTTCTGTTCCTTCACTTTGCACAATTTCATATAAATCTTTCCAGGTTTTTTTTTATGGTTATCCTGTTTGTTAATATAAAATATATAAAAAATATAAATTCATAAGATGACCACAAAAGGATACTATTAAATTATATACAATTTTAAGTCAAAGAAATAATTTGATCCCACTGAAAGCAACCCCCACCAAAACAGCAAAAGCATGTATGTAAGAATATGTGCCTGATGATATGGAATGAAAAAGCTCTCCTCCTTATTATAACAAGGTCTTTTTTTTTTACTTCTTTGAATATAGAGATCTTCATGTTTATTGATTTGGTTTAAGTTCATGATTTTGTTTTGGCCTGAACTGGTGATTTCATTGGTTTAGGCAAGCAGCCCCCTAGGAAGAATTCCTTCCACCATTAAAGATTAATAGCTATGTATGGTTTAAGGGAAAGGTAGCATGAAGGAGTCAAACCCTCACAACTCACCCCAACATTCCCAAGTACAGCTAAAACCAGATTAAAAGTAATTGTGAACTATCTAACACAATAAATAAAATGATAATAAAGCATACATACAAAAATAACCCCAAACCGAATAAAACATAGATAGCATCCCATTTAAAATTAAATCAATGGTCAGCCCATGTCAGCGTGAGTGGCTGTCATAACTTTTTTGAAGACGACTGGTCCAATGAATCGAGAGCTGGCTTGATGGTCAGGAAGACCTCAATTTAAACTCTGTCACCTATTGGCTCTGTGATTGCACATATCATTCAATTTCTTTGCTCTAAGCAACTCTCTAAATTCATAAGAAATACTTTTTTTGGTGAAAAATTTTTTTAAAAAAAGATAACCATAGTGATCATAGTCATTCTTCCTCCAATCTGACTATGTTCAGTGATATATACCCCTGCAGAAATTCTTCTTGAATCAGGACAGTTCAATAAGATATTCTGACCTTCTGTAGAACTACTGCCTAGATCCTGACCTATTACTTTATGAATTTACAGGCCTGCACAATGAAGCTTGATGGATTTCTTGAGCTCAGGAGTTTGGAGCTGCAGAATTGCCAGGAGGATCAGATGGCCAAACCAACATCTGCCTTAAGATGGTGAGACCCTGGAAGAAAAGGGGATGGGAGAATGCAATCAGGCTGTGTACAGGGGAAAGAACCAGCCTCGAATGGAAACAGAATAGGACAAATCTCCTGTGCCCATCTGAGTTGGAAAAATGGAAAGACTCAGTCTTTAAAAAAAAAAAAAAATTATAAATCATTGCCTGTACTCCAGGCGGCTAGGACTTGTACATGGTCTTTAATTGAAAGTCATTTGGGGTGAGGAAAAAAATCAATAGTTATTCCCGCAAGTACCTAATGCATTATGGAATTAACTCTATCCCCTCTCATAGGCTTAGTTGAAAGCATTTTCAGAAGCTGCAGATCTACAGAGAGAAAGCAATTGGAATTTACTATAGTAATTGGTTTCTCTGGGATAGTGGGGCTTGTTTGCGTACAGCAGATGTGCAAGGGAAAACATTTTTTTGTGGCATTTCCTCTGGTGGTCTTCACGCCTTATTATTCCAGAAGTTCTACCTGCTAATGTCATAGACTCTCAGAGTTGGAAGGGACCCCAGGAGCATCTAATTCAACCCACATGAGGGCAAGAATCCCCACTACAACATAAACTCATCTAACCTTGAAGAATTTCATTAAGAAGGAAGTCACCACTTATTGAGAGTCCATTTGTGTACTTTTTCCTTATAATAATAGGAGTAGGAGATAAGATAATTCAGATAAGAAATCTGATTTAAACTCTTCCATCCTCCTACTCATTGAACTGGCAAGTTGGGTCCCTGAAACTTGGCTGCCACTCATCTACAGAGTTTTAGGGGTATTTCTTTCTTTTTTTTAAAGTCTATTTATTTAATTAATTAATTTAGGATATTTTTCCATAGTTACATGATTCATGTTCTTTCCCTCCCCGGGTTTTACTTGTGTCTTTGATCAAGACCTATTTCCATATTATTAATGTTTACAATAGAGTGATTGTTTAGAATCTACATCCCCAATCATATTTCCATGGAACCATGTGATCAATCATATGTTTCTCTTCTGCGTTTACTCCCACAGTTCTTCCTCTGGATGTGGATAGAGTTCTTTCTCATAAGTCCCTCAGAATTGTCCTGGATCATTGCATTGCTGCTAGTAGAGAAGTCCATTACATTCGATTGTGCCACAGTGTATCAGTCTCTGTGTACAATGTTCTCCTGGTTCTGCTCCTTTCACTCTGCATCAGTTTCTGAGATCATTCCAGTTCACATGGAATTCCCCCAGTTCATTATTCCTTTGAGCACAATAGTATTCCATCACCAACAGAAACCACAATTTGTTCAGCCATTCCCCAATTGATGGACACCCCTTTGTTTTCCAATTTTTTTGCCATCACAAAGAGCGTGGCTATAAATATTTTTGTACAAGTCTTTTCCATTACTATCTTTTTTGGGTACAAACCCAGCAGTGCTATAGCTGGATCAAAGGGCAGACAGTCTTTTATCACCCTTTGGGCATAGTTCCAAATTGCCCTCCAGAATGGTTGGATCAATTCACAACTTCACCAGCAATACATTAATGTCCCAATTTGCCACATCCTCTCCAACATTTATTACTTTCCTTTGCTGTCATAATAACCAATCTGCTAGGTGTAAGGTGGTACCCCAGAGTTGTTTTGATTTGCATTTCTCTAATTATAGATTTAGAACACTTTTTCATGTGCTTACTGTTTTCCAGTAACATTCCAAATGGAATCATCCTTTGACTGACAGCTGACCCATCTCCAGCTTCTGTCCTTTGCATGCATGCCTTTCCAATATCCCTCTTCCACATTATTGATTGTTTTGATTTCTTTATCTGAAAATTGCCTTTTTGTGTCCCTTGCCCATTCATCAATTGGGGAAAGGCTTGATTTTTTTTTTTGTACAATTGATTTAGCTCCTTATAAATTTGAGTAATTAGACCTTTGTCCAAGGTTTTTATTATAAAGATTTTTTCCCAATTTGTTGCCCCCCTTCTAGTTTTGATTGCATTGGTTTTGTTTATACAGAATTTTTTAGATTTAATGTAATCAAAGTAAAACCTTATTTACACAGGCACAAAGAATATAGTTTTTATTTTACTTTCCAGGAATAATATTTTATTTATTTTTCCAGTTTCATATGGCCATAGTTTATTCATCCCTGCTCTAGAATCAATAGCCTAAATTCCTTAAATCAACAGGCATATGGCATAATGCCCTTCCCTATCTTGGTTGCCTTCTATGAACACTATCCAGCTTTTCAAGATCCTTCCAAAAAAATCATACCCCAAACCAAACACAATACCCCAGATATGGTATGGCAAGGGCAGAGTATAGAAAGCCAATTTATTAAATACAAGAAAGTGCAGTATAATTATGTATGACACTATGAACTAGCTGTTCTCGAATTCTCCATTCTTCACAGGATTGTTGTTCTAGAAAAAGAGATTCTTTTTATAAACAGTTATAGGGCTATGTACATAAAACATGAGCAGTTACTAATGCCACACATTTTATAAAGCTTTACATACTTTATCTCATTTGGACCTCCCAGCAACTCTGTGAAATAAATGCTCTCATTAACTCTCATCAGCTTCCTGGAGGGCAGGGATGGCCTTTTATCTCTTTTTGTATTCCCAGCACAGAGTCTGGCACTTTTGTTGTTGTTGAATCATTTTCTTAGCCGCCTCTTCATGGCCCCATTTGGGGTTCTCTTGGAGTGTCTTGTTATTTCTTTCTCCAGCTCATTTTATACATGAGGAACTGAGGCCAGCAGAGTTGTGACTTATCCAGGGTCATATAGCTGGTAAATGTCTGAGGCTGAATTAGAACTCATGAAGATAAGTCTTCCTGATCTGAAAACCAGTGCTCTATCCACTGTACTCTCTAGCTGCTCCTGGCACATACTAGGTACTTAGTTTATGTTTATTGGTTAATTGAATGAGTCAATGAATGAAATAAGAAAACAGGCTAAGAGATGGTAATTGATTTGCCTAGGGTCACCAAACTAAGAAGTATCTGAAGGAAGCACTGAATTTAAATGGTCCTAATTCCAAGACCATGACTCTTTTCATTACAGCACCTCTGCTGCCTCTGCTTCTATAACAATGAATGATGATGATGATGGTGATAGTGATGATGATAATGGCGATGAGGATGGCAAAGATATAGAGTAGTATAAAGAGTACTAAACATGGAGTCATGTGAGGGCTGGGTTCAAATTCTATTTCAATACAATCTTCTGGTTCATTAATGGCAAGCCCCTTAATATGGCTGATCCCATTTTCTTGTCTGTAAAATGGAGGTGTTAGATAAGATGATTTTTTGAAGTTCCCTTCATCTTTGAACCAATGAACTAACTATATATGTGTATGTCAACAAGTTAATTGTGATCATCATTAAAAGGTTGCATGGTGTAGGGGTTCGAGATAGGAAGACTTGGGTTTGAATCCTGATTCTGATACCTACTATATACCTGGTCAAGGCACTACATTTCTGAGTGGCCAAGAAACTCTCTAAGGATTTGACATGTAAGGCAAGTACAGATCTATATTGAAAGAGGGAGTTTGGTGAGGGTAGAAGATGGAGGGGGGAATGGACAGCTGGGTCACTCAGTGGATTGAGAGCCAGGCCTAGAGATGGGAAGTACTGGGTTCAAATCTAGCCTCAGACACTTCTTGGCTGTGCCACCCTGGGCAACTCAATTCCCTTTGCCTTGCCCTTACTACTCTTCTGCCTTGGAACCAATATATAGTATTGATTCTAAGATGGAAGGTAAGGATTAAAGAATAAAAAAGATGGTATGGTGGTGGTTACTCCCTAACCCAGTGAAATCACCTGTGGGTCCAGTGCATTATGAGTCAAGTACCATAAGCACCAATCTTAGTTTGGCCACTACTTTGAGGGAAGAATTTGAGTAAATCTTTGAACAACAGTCCACTTTCCTTTTAATAAAACTGGGATCTCTCATAGAAAATGAGTTTTCATTTTCCATCCACTTTGAATAAGCTCAGATCCCACCACTTGTCTTTGTAAGTAACCCTGGGTCAGTTCTCTGGGTTTTGATGCCCTCCTCTGAAAAATGGAGAGAATTATATGAATATGTAGTAATTATATAACAGATTTATTAAGGTGATCAAATGATATCATGCACGTAAAGTGCTTTATGAACCTTAGAGCACTACATAAATGTTAACAATTATTATCTGCCAGGACCAAGGTCAACTCGGAGTCAGTGTTTCCTTTTCTTTTTCTCTTAGAAATTTTTGGCACTCCAAAATGTCTCAGTTACTTCATGCTGCTGACAAACTATGCAGACCCCTCACAGCTGAACTATAAACAGGACTCTATGTGTCTTCCTCAGTACGGAACTATGAATCAAGGTTCACATCTGGATTTTGTCACTGACCCTTGAGCAAGACACTTAATGGTGGGCTTCAAGTTTATCTATCCATAGAGTTCAAACTGTTACCATTGGGACTCAGTGGGTCGTGTTGCAGGGATGTATTTAGATAAACAAGATCTGGAATATAATATAATCCTCTCCATTTTTCAGATGAGGACATTGAGATCCAGACTCCATGTCTCCAAGGAAGACTACAATTTCCACCTGTGAGTTCAGTAGGAAGACTATCACTTGGTTCTCACTCCTCTACTGTCCTGCCTCTAAAAGGGCTTTTGGGTTAGAATCATAACCACCTATTACACATCATATATTTATAGTCTAGGGGTATGATGCTTTGCAGGGTTCCATTTCCTCTTGTTCCTCCACTACATTTAGCATAATCTTGACCAGCTTACCTTTCTTTCACCAAACATTTGTTACTCAAAAGACAACCATAGAAAGCAAGTAAATATATTTTTTCAAACAAGCAGTAAAATAGAAATTGGAGAAATTATGTAGATTAGTGTAGACTGTAGAATATACAAGATTGAATGGGCTCTTTAACTCAGGAGCAGGAAAAAAAATAGCTCAGCTCAATCAGTGATCTCGCCAAAGAAGGCCACTCTAGCAGTCTTTGGAGACCAGCAATGCTGGGAATCAAGGACAGGTTAAGAGGCTGATTTTCTCCATATGCCTCCATTAGTCATTCCCAAGTTTGTATCTTCTCTCACACTCCTTTTCCAAACTGATCCCCATTGCTCTCTTTTTCTATGAATCGGAGTCTTCTTACAAATACAAAGTGTCACCAGCTCCTGGGTCTTTCAGGTAACCAGGAACCAGAGCATCTCAGGGCTGTCCTTCAGGAAGCTGTCTCAAGCCTCCCTAGGTGAGCCTGTTACCTCTGTAAAATGAGTAAGTTGGACTAAATGATCCCTAAGGTATCCACTCTGATAACTGTTCCACAAGTCATTTGAATTTTTTTTCAGATCTTCCTGCCCAAAACAACAGCATTTCTGGGTAAGATGTTCTGTTAAGGAACAACAGTTCTGTTGAAATGTACAATTTTGAAAGGCAGTGGGTGGTCCCCTGTACCACACTCTTTTACTTGTAGAATATTGTTGAGAACTAATTTTTTTTCCTCAGGGCAGATAGATGGTGCAGTGGATAGAGCCCTGGCCCTGGAGGCAAGAAGACTCATCTTTAAGAATTTGAATCTGATCTCAGACACTTACTAGCTGTGACCCTGAGAAAGTCACTTAACCTGTTGGCCTCATTTTCCCCCTCTGTCAAATGAATGGGAGAAGGAAATGGCAAACCACTCCAGTATCTTTGCCAAGAAAACCCCAAATGGGGTCATGAAGAATTGAACATGACTGAAAATACTGAAAATAATAGCAACCCCCCCCCCCACAACCGTGAAGTTGGCATATTTCTGAACTTGGCTAAAAAGAATCCCTGGAAGAAATCCAGGGGCCAGAAAAACCAGATATGACCCACGAAAGTCCTTTCTGGCTATGATTTCTTCCACCTCTACATCTTCATTGTTTTTCTTTATCCACAAATGGCAGTATTTCCCCATTGATAAGGTATAATAATAAATTATTTCTACCCTAACATGTAACACTGGGGCCTAACAAAAAAAAAAAAAGGTGTCCAGGTCCACTCAGAGAATACTACCCAATTCTTTACTTTTCTCCACACCCTAGAGTGCTGATAAATACCTGACCTTTTCTTTGACTTGGAATAGAATTTCATTAGGGTGGAGAAAATGAAACAAAACAAAACAAAGCTTGTACTCCAGAATTTTTAGGAAGCACCCAGAGACTTTCCATTATTCTGTCTCAAACTCTGAAAAAGAAAATTATTTTGAAATATCAGTGACCTAAGAAAAGCTCAGAATTCTTTCTAAACACAGTCCTAAGCTAATGTCTTGTCACATAATTTAAAAGTAATCAGTAGTTTTGAAACAATAAACTAATCACTAGAATCCAGAGGGTTTAAATTCTATCCTTCTTTTTGTAACCTATGTGATGGACATTTTGATTTACCTTTGGGGCCTCCGTTTCCTCAGACTAATATTAAAGTAGAGGGGGTTAGATAAAAATCAGGGGTTCTTGACCTTGTCTTGGATGGTGGGCCTCTTGGCAGTCTGGTGAAGCCGACGGACCTCTTTTCAGGATGTTTTAAAATGTATAAAATACCAAAATAAATTTGAAAAAGGAGACAGAAAGGGCATGGATAGGTAGGAGATTTTGAGGCCAATGGGAAAAAGAAGGCAATCACGGGAGAGTATAGTTAAATGATAGGCTTCATAGTCAGGGATGTGATGGTTATGGTGAGGCAGCCTACCATGGGGCAGTGAATTCTATGTCACTTTCAGAAATTGGCATTATTCTGGGAGTGAAACACGATTTTAAAAAATGGGGAATTCATAGAGGAAGCTCTACAAGGTAGTGGCAGAAACTGCCTAGAAGAGAGAGCCCAGAATGGATACCATGGAAGTTTTGATTATATGAAGGTTACAGAGAAAGGGAAAACTTAGGTAATCTTAGACTAAAAAAAATCAGAAGATGAAGGCAAGAAATAGACAGAATGAGAGGATGAGGGGGTATCTGGGTAGCTCAGTAGATTGAGAACCAGGCTCAGAGAAGGGAGGTCATAGATTCAAATCTGGCCTCCGACACTTCTTAGCTATGTGACCCTGGGCAAGTCACTTGACCCTCATTGCCTAGTCCTTACCATGCTTCTCCCTTAGAACAAATACACAGTATTGATTCTAAGATGAAAGGTAAGGGGTTAAAAAAAAAAAGAATAGGAGAGTAAAAAAAAGGAGTAGGAGAAATCCTCTATGGAAAAGGGCTCCAAAATGAAATTTGAAAAAGGAATGAACAGGACTAGTTAAAGGGAGAAGAGGGTGGGAGAATCTGCTTGACTGAGGGAATGATGTTGGAGTTAGAATTAAATATACAGATAAAAGTAGAAAAGAAAAAGGAACTAATAAGCAAGATTCCAATATACAGAAATAGCAAACAACAGGGGAAGACTGAAGGTGTGAGGAAGAGAACTTGTGGGAATAGTGCCACCTTAAAAAAGATTAAGCTGAAGTAACTAAAAGAACATAGTTCTATGTTTACAGCAAAAGGAAAAAATCATAAATGAAAAAGCCTTCAATTTTAGTGGAAAATATAAACTTAATTTTGAAAATTGATTAAACAGTCTAATATAACAAAAAAGTGATATCTTAGAAAAGGAAAGAGAACTTCAATTTGTTGCTTACAAGAAACACATTTAAAAACTAAAAACGTATACACAAAAAACTGAGGGAATTAGAATAAATTTATTAGGCATCAAGTAAATCTAAAATAAAAAAAGCAGGAGTTATAATTATGCTATATGACAAAGCAAAAAGAGTCAAAAATTAAAAAGAATAAACAAAGACATTCCAGTATGCTAAAAGGAACCATAGTTAATAAACCAATATCAATAATAAAATTAGGTGCTCCAAATGCCTTAGCGTCCAAAGTCATAAAGGAAATATTATCTGAGCCCCAAGAAGACATAGATAATAGCACAATAGTGATAGGAGACCTCATATCCTGCTCTCAGTTTTAGTTTTCTAATAGAAAGAGAAACAAAAGGGTAACTATTGTAAAAATTAAAATTAGATCTCAAATAATAAAATATTATATTTTAGGAGACTTATTAATGACCATTAGAAATAAAGGAATAAAGAGGATACAAAATAAAGATCACGTGCCCATGGATGATTAGCTATTTCAAAATCCCCACTTACCACCACCATGCTCACCAACAGGGCCAAAAAGAGGGCAGGACCTTTCACGGCCTTGCCTAATATCCCCTGTCTACAGGAAGTATGTAATGACAAGAAGTCAGTGGGCTCCCGGGAAATGTAGTTCTTTTTTTAGGGTAACATATTTTCAATTATACACTATGGAATTGGTCAAATTGCTGTAGAAACTAGAATGAAAAAAACTTATGGCATCTTCTAAATGAGAAAGTAAAAGAATATATCTATCTATCTGCCCATCTATCTATCTATCTATCTATCTATCTATCTATCTATCTATTCATCATCACATAGAACTTTTACAAAACTTAACCACAAATTAGGATACAGAGATATTGCAAACAAATGTAAAGGCAGAAATAGTTAACTCCATCATTTATAGAACAGAATGCAGTAAAAGTACTCAATGATTCAGAGATCACAAACGAAAGACACAAATCCAAATTAAGATTTAATAATGAAATCTTAAATAATGGATGAGTCAAAGAACAAATCATAGAACAATAACTAAGTGAAAGAAAATAATGATGATGAAACCACACCAGTTTCTAGGATGTGGCTAAAGCAGGCTTCAGGGGGGAAAAAATCATATAACTTTTTTTTTAATTGACAGAATTTGCATTTTTTTAAATTAGGAAACCAACAAATAAACCCAAGTATATTCTGTTGTATGCTACTATGAGTAGCAACCTTATTTATGTTAAGATCAAGTAAATAGATTGAGTTTTATGTTAAGGTCAAAATGGATACACATGGGTATAAAGGGTGCTATCATTAGCAAATTAGGGGACCATAGAATTACTTGTCAAATCTATAGATAAGGGAAGAATTTATGACTAAACAAGAGATAGAGAGCATTATAAGTTATAAAATTGACTATTTTGGTTATATATAAGCTAAAAAAGATTTACATAAACAAAACCAATGCAATCAAGATGAGAAAAAATTTTAAAGCAAATCTCTCTGATAAAGCCATATTTCTCAAATATATAGAGATTAAGTCAAATTTACAAAACTATACAGACTTCCCTGATTGTTAAATAGTCAAAGGATATGAACTGTTTTCAGATGAAGAAAACAAGGCTATCTATAGTCACATAGAAAAATTATCTAAATCATCCTTAATTAGATAAATGCAGATTAAAATAACTCTGAGGTACCACCTCACACCCATCAGATGGGTTAATATAACAGAAAAGGAAAATAATAAATGCTGGAGGGATGTGGGAAAATTGGGACACTAATACTCTGTTGTTGGAATTGTGAACTGATCCAACCATTCTGGAGAGCAATTTGAAACTATGTATGCCCAAAGATCTATAAAACCATATATATCCTTTGACCTAGCATTACCATGTCTAGGTCTGTATCCCAAAGAGATTTTTTTTAAAAGGGAAAATGATCTGTTTGTACAAAAATATTTATAGCAGTCCTTTTTTTTTGTGGTGCCAAAGAATTGGAAATTGAGGGAGTATCTATCAATTGGGGAATGGATGAACACATTGTAGAATATGATTGTAATGGAATACTATTGTGCTATAAGAAACAATGATTTCAGAAAGACCTGGAAACACCTACATGAACTGATGCAGAATGAAGTGAGCAGAACCAGGAGTATTATTTGATTAACAACTGTGAATGACTTAGCTATTCTTAGCAAAACAGTGATATAAGACAATTTCCAAAGACTCATTATGAAAAATGCCATCCACCTCCAAAGAAGAAAGCGATGGAGTTTGAATGCAGATTGAGACATAACATATTTCATTTTCTTTTTTCCTCTTTTTGTTTGTTCAAGTTGTCTTCCACAGAACTACTAATATGAAAAAGTGTTTTACATTTTTCTACATATAAAAACAATAATAGTAATAATAAAAATAAAATAAGATAGCTTGCCATCTCAAGGAGAGGGAAGGGAAGGAGGGAAGGGGGAAAATTTGGTTCAAAGTTTTAAAAAATGAAGGTTAAAAATAGTTGTTTTTTTCATATAATTGAGGAAAAAATATCAAGAAGAAAAAAAAAGAAATAGACTGAGCTCTGGGGAAAGTTGGGCCAAGTGAAACTGTGGGAACTCTGAGTAAACTTGATTGGGTAAATTCACTAAATACCCCATTTAGACCAAGGATCCTTAACCTTTTTTTTTTCTGTCTTGGACCAGCTTCCTTCAGGTTGCTCCAGGAAATGTGAGAGCATTGGACTGGTGATGAAGAGACCCTTCCTTCATTAAGTCAATTCCTCTCTCTCGAACTGAGTTTCCTCATCTGTAGGATGACAAAGGTTCTTAGGTTCCTTCCATTCCTGTCTCTATGAGCTCCACACAAACTCAAGAGTTGCAGGGTTTTGATGGCAGAGGTTCCTTGCCTGGGGGATCTCAGGATTTTCCCTGGATCCTAAGTCCTCTTCAAGTTATACTTATTTGCCTTCCTCTTTGGAGTCTGGAGTTAGCCAAGAAATCTCTCACTTGATTGCACCCAAGAGTGGGTAAATCCACTCAGGCATACAGAGCAACCAACCAAATCCCCAAGAGGGTTTGGAGAGGGGAATAGATTACTCAAAAACCCTCGATTTCAAATCAGTTGGTTTCAGAGATAACTAAGGAAAGTAAATGAGGTGGGGAGATGAGGTAGAATAGGAAGCCTAGAGGAGCTTTCTTCCTTACAAAGGATAAAAGGATGACTTGGAAATCAGGCTGCTTACTGACTATACCCTTTTCCTCCCTCTCTCTGGCTTAAAAAATGATTTTTATTAATAGTTTTTGGTTTTTCTGTTTCACCACTGTCACATCTGGATAACTTCCCCCTAACCTGAACACTCCCTTGTCACAAAGAAATCGTTAAACAAAACAAACAAATCAGGTATACACTGTTCTGCACCTATATTCCACCACTTCCCTATATAGGGAGTGTGTTTCATTATTGGTCCTCTGGAAGCAGTTGAGTTTCGTAGCTTGGAACCCAATTCACTTTTAATCTGAATTTTGGTGTCTTTTAATAATATTTTCATTATTATTGCTATCACATGCTATTTTCTTAGCTCTATCTATTGTATCATTTTATACAGTTCCTCTCCATTTCTCTGAATGTTTTGTATTCATTATTTCTTAAGGCAAAATAATACTCTATTCCATTTATGTATTATTCAGCCAGTCTCTAATTGAAGGAAAGTCACTTTGTTTAGTTTCTTGCTATCACAGAAAGTGTTGCTATAGGGACAGCTAGGTGACTCCACAGATGGAGTGCCAGGTCTGGAGACAGGAGATCCTGGTTCAAATCTGGCCTTAGATACTTTCTAGCTGTGTGACCCTAGGCAAGTCACTTAACTCTACTTGCCTAGCCCTTACTGTTCTTCTGCCTAGGAACTGATACTTGTATTGAATCTAAGACAGAAGGTAAAGTTTTAAAAGTAAAAAAAAAGTGCCACCATGATTTAAAAAAATGTATACAGGATGTTTCTTCCTGACTTTGCCTTTCTTGGGGGCATAATTGCTCTGTACTCTTGAGTTTGTCAATTTATCAGTCTCTTAGGATCACAGATTATAGCTGCAAGGGACCTCCGAGGTCATCTTATCCATCTTACAGATGAAGAAAGTGAGGTTCAGAGAAGTTAGGAGACATGCCCAAGGTCACACAAGTAGTAAGGTTATCGTTCTTTGCATGTACCTCCAAAAGAGGATGACAAGCTCCCGATCTCATACTCATCTCTTGCCCACAATGTTGGAAAGTGTCACATTAGCAATATACTTGGAGATCCTCAGATAAAAGTTGCTGTGTAAGTTAAAAAAAAAAGTCTTGTTGCTACAAGCCTTTAGGATCGGGCAGCTATTGCCTACATAGTCTGACTCAGCTTTCTTCAACATTTTTCAGCGGTTATCTTTTCTTTTCTTGCTCTCCTGGTTGTTTGCCTTTCCCCTTAAACTTTTTTTTTTTTTAATTTGAAATCTTTTCCATCCGAGTGATTACAACCTGGATTATCCAGTTATCCAACTCATTACCAGAATCTTATCAAGAGTCTCCAAAGGGAGCTTTTTTAACTGGTTCTGTTTCCTGCCTCTGGAAGGTTTACTAGAGGTCAAGAAAACAAGAAAATCCCAAAAGAGATCACCCAGCTGGGGGACTGGCAGCTTCCCTCATGTGAGAAGGGAGACTTGGGTTAGTAAGAACTCATTGAACTTTTTCCCGTTCTTCTCTGATTCTGGAGAAATCCAGCCCAGCAGCACCTGGGTATCCGGCAGAAACTGACAAAGGCCAAAAAGATTGTCAGAGCAGACATTTTGAAGAGTTACCCCTGGATTTCTTTCTGGGTCTCTTTAGAGGGAAAAAGACAACCAGAGGAGACCATCTGAACCCAAGCATGGTTCTCAATGAAGTCATTTCCTCTCGGCTAGCTGTTCAAAGGAGACTGCTAGGGGAGCACTCTTTAGTAGAGGGGAGAGATGCCTTTGGAGATTTGGTAGAGGAGACGCCCTTAAAACCAGCCCCTCTGGCTTTGGCAGAGAATGAGAAATGCCAAATGTGGCAGAGATACAGATTTGTCCAGGGGAAGTCTATCTTCTCCTCAGGCTGCTGATTTTCCTTTGCTAGAGATCATTTCGATTTAGCTAAATCACAAGATTTGATACCACAATTTGTTCAGCCATTCCTCAAGTGAGAGACAAGCTCAAGATTTGAAAGGAAATCAAGATTCTTGAAGATCAGGCAGTAAATAATTTAGAATTGCCTCTAGGACCACTCCCTCTGCTAGGCAGTCACCCACAGGTAGGGGTCCCCCACTCCTTTCTCAGACATTATACACAGTAACAGCCCAGTATTGGACAATGTGAAAATCTGGCTACTCTCAGTCATGCAGTGACCTGGGACAGTCCTGAAAGACTTATGGTGGGGAAATGCTATCCACCTCCAGGGAAAGAACTGTTGGAGGCAGATATGTGCAGATCAAAGCTTACTCTCTTTCATGTTGGTGTAGCTTTGCTTTTATTTTGGGGTGTTGATTCTGTAGGGGTTTTGCATGACAATAAAATAAAATTTAAAAATACAACTTTCACAAGAATCTGAACAGAATCTTCTCCTCCCCTCAGCCTATACTCACATTCACAGATTAGGCTCCCAGAGGGTAGATGACTAAGCTCTATTCTTTCAGGATTCTGCCAATAATAAGGATTCTATTAATAACTAATGATCCTAGTAATTAATAAGCACTCGCTTGCACAGGTTGGGTCCCAAGTGGGATGACTGCTACACCTTGGGGTTCTAGGGATAACTCTGAGGAGCTTTAGTCTTAATATCATATGAGGTCCCACTGGTGTGATCCTCATTAATGATTGACTAGCTAGATTTAATTTGCTTTTACAAAAGGTACCTACTAAACTGATCTGGTAAGAACAATTGTTGCAACAGAATCCATGGGGAAAGAAGGTACAAATTTAAAGTATGATTTTAGTGAATCATGCATGTAGAAAGGTGGCAGTTAGTTGGTGAAATGGGCAGAGTCCCAGGTCTGGAGTCATTTTCCTGATTTCAAATTCATTTTTCAAACTCATTTTCCTAAGTTCAAATCTAGCCTCAGACACTTACTAGCTATATGATTCTGGGAAAGTCCCTTAACCCTTTTGGCCTTAGTTTCCTTATCTGTAAAATGAGCTGGAGAAGGAAATGTTCAACCACTCCAGGATCTTTGCCAAGAATTCCCAGAATGAAGGACAGCTGGGTGGCTCAGTGGCTCAGAGCCAGGCCTAGAGACAGGAGGTCCTAAGTTCAAATTTGGCTCAAGACACTTTCTAGCTGTGTGACTCTGGGCAAGTCACTTCATCCCCATTGCCTAGCTCTTACTGCTCTTCCTCCTTAGAACCAATACACAGTAATAATTCTAAGACATAAGGTAAGGGTTAAAAAAAAAAAAGAATTCTCAGAATGGGGTCAAGGAGAGTCAGACATGCCTGAAAATGACTGAAAAACAAAAAAGCAAGAAAATATGAAAAACACATGTAGCAAAGGGGAATCTCCTACTTCTTTTCCTGGAAATCCTTTTCTTACTTCATGGAGTCCTTGTGAAATTTCCCAAAGATGTAGATCTCTACTAGAGTTCCCAGCTGGTATTTCTCTCTTCCTTGAAGGGAATCATTCTCTAGAGCTGCTGCCATCCTAAGGAAACATCTTTTTGTATCAGTTTGCAGCAGAGCCACTATCATCAACCACTTCTCCTGTGATAGCCCCTGCTATTGCCACAAATCCACTTTGAGTACTTATGGGCCCCCTGGATCTTCTGAACTTACAAAGTTGCCTGGACACTTTCATCTTGCATATTCATTTGCCTGAGATAGGGAAAAAATAAACACAAAGAAATGGAGATTAACAAGATGGTGGGGCAGGAGTAAGGAGGGGTAGGCTTCTCTCCCACCTGATTCTGAGTGGTCCTAAATCCTCCCAGCTCAGAAGAAAGCAACATAGGAGTAGGCCATCATCACTCTTGCATACCTGCTCACCTCTGACTACAGTGATACCCTGAGTAAATAGTTCTCCAGCTCTACAGCCAATGGGAAGTCTTTTTTTTTTTTGTCATCACAGAGTGCAAACCTCTCAGGCATTTCTATTTGGAAATGGCATGCTCCAAGTGGGGACTGAAACTAAGCAGGGAATATTTGTGTATGTTCTATTCAATTTACCAGTAAGGAGAAACCTGAGTATCTTTCCTTTGTTATATAAGACTGCCTTGGTGAAGTGAGTCTGTGGACTTACTGGTCCAACTGGGCTAAAAGAGGGGATGATGGGGCCAGCCCCTTGGTTCTGGGTGAAAGTGTGCCATGAAATCTTCCTTCAGAGAAGACCAGTGTGAAAGCAGGTGAGTCAAGCAGATGGTGAACCTCCACTGACCCCCTCCCCCATTTAAGAGCAACTTCCTCATCTAAAATTTCCTCTTTTGTACCCAGATTCCTATTTCTCTATTCCTTCTTTCTGTCACCCCAGGGCTGCAGAGGAACCCACCTCTCTGCCCCAGCCTGGCCTTTGGATTATGTTTGAATGGATACAAATCTGGACCCTCTCTCTCTCTCTCTCTCTGACTCTCTCTGTCTCTGTCTCTGTCTGTCTCTGTCTCTGTCTCTGTCTCTGTCTCTGTCTCTGTCTCTGTCTCTGTCTCTCTCTGTCTCTCTCTCTCTCTGTCTCTGTCTGTCTGTCTCTGTCTCTCTCTTTGTCTCTCTCTCTCTTGCCTAAAAAAGGGTTTATCCAAGTTTTTCTCCCCTATCCCTGATGATTACTTTGAATTATATGGGTTGTCTACCTTAGGAAGGATTCAATCATCTATCTAATCTGGTCATTTAACATGTTGCTTTTGTGAGACAAAGAGAAAAGAAAGCCACTGACCAAGGTGTAAGCCATCCAGCAGCTGCTGAAGGGGTAGAAACTCAACTTCATTTCCAGGTCTTCTTTTTTTAAAACCTTTATCTTCCGTTTTAGAATCAATATTCCAAGGTAAGTTCTAAGGGCTAGGCAATGGGGGTTAAGTGACTTGTCCAGGATCACACAACTAAGAAGTGTCTGAGGCCAGATTTGAAACCAGGACCTCCCGTCTCTAGGCTTAGTTCTCAATCTACTAAACTACCTAGCTGCCTTCTTATTTCCTACTCTTAAGGAAGCTCAGACAATGGTTTAAGTTAGTTCCCTGACAGTCTTCTGGTCCCTGACAGTACTTGAAGTGCCCCAGATTCTTTCTGCAGTGAGCAGAGGACATTCCTGTGTCCTTCTAGTATAAATTATTAATTTACCTCCCCGACTTCCTCTTGCTCTATCCCTTCTAGATTATCCTTGGCCAGGGCCAAGGTGGCCTTCCTGATGTATCATGTAGCAGAATAGGCTGCCTGCTGTCCCATCCCTTCTCTCAGGGAAGATAGCTGTATGTTTTTTGGATGTGTCCAATGCAAGAATTTATTTTGCTTGCCTATGCATATTTGTTGGATGATTTTTTTTTAAATTTCTTTACTTAGAGGAAAGAGAGGAGATAGAAAGAAAGGCAGGAAATAGATTTTTGTTAATTTTTAAAATTCAATTTAAGAAATAAATGTATTAAGTTTCTGAATTTGTTCATGGAATCCTGTGAGTCATTGGCATCTTTATTCATTTTCTGTGGAGAGTAAGATAAAGACTGTCCCATACCTGATACTGACACTCATTTTGCACATTAGATGTCTAGGTGGGGGACCACTATACCTTCCTGCTGGGAAAACCTAGATATAAGCTCTGCTTAATCTTTATTCAGAGATTTCATCAGCATAAAATTCTGAATTGTGGGGCAAAACCATAAAGAAAAACTAAGATTAACACTAGTCCATGTGATCCTACAGTTCATGGGGAATCCTGGATCAGTTACATATGTATCTTGTTTATGGTATAGATTTTCTCTTCTAGATACATATTATTTCCTAAAATAGGGTGTAAACTTCTTTAAGGCACAGCCAGTTTAATTTTTGTATCCTCATTGTCTAACACAGTATCCAACATAGTAAAAAATAAATGCTTGATGTTGTTGTCATTGGACTATGGAAAATGGCAGCCGCAGATAGTGAAGAAGAAACGACTCTTGCAGCAACATTTGATAGAACCAAGGAAAACCCAGACAGAATTAACCTGCCATATTGCTACCACTCTTCCCTTTAAAGTCTTCCATATAAAAATTCCTCTGTTGGCAAGTAAGCTAGATGGTTAGACATAAACCATCTTGAAGGACTTGAGGGCAAAGGATATGAGGCAAAAACTTTCTCTTCTATCCACACTTAAAAGCAGGAGAACGGGTTTCTCTATACACCAAACTGAGCCAGATTGATATTTAGGAATTTTGGCACCTGGGGCAGCACAGACCAAGGCTAGGGCAAGATGTGGGAAATGAGCCTTTATATTTAGATTTTGTGACTGAGGCAGAGACCTTAGAACACTGATGTGAGGTTGAGGTGCAGCAATGGGGCCAGGCCAAGTCCAATCTGGTTGAGGGAAGAAGTGGTCATCAAATTGTTTCATTTCTTCCCAAAGAATTCTTAAGGGCCCCAAATTTCAATTCCCTCTCATAAAGCCTTGAACTCTGCCATTGTTCCAACCTAGTTACAGTTCTGCATTGAACAAGTGAATATTGCCACTGCTATGATGAAGAACGTCTTAGACTGAGGAATAGAGTGCTAGCCCTCAACATAAAACTGTGTCCTAAAAATTGACAAGATTTCTCAGAACATTTTCTGTCATGAGAATTCTCTCTGGTGTGATCCAGAATGCTAACTCGGCAGCTGAGTTCCTGTGAAAGGAAACAAGGCCAGCAGAAATGAAAATTAAGAAGCTGAAGATGAGATCTTAAAGGATGTTTTGCAATGGCTTCTTTCTTCATTTCAGCCTTGTATACTTGGAATTGCCTGGGCAGATTTTTGGTTTTTTCTTTATTAAAATCCTCTTATGGATACAATTATAATGATTGATCTTTACATAGCATGTTAAGAATTACAAAGAACAATATATACATTATTTTTGTACAGCCACCCTGTGAGTTAAGTTTTTGTTGTTGTTGAGTCATTTCTCTGATGTGTCTGACTCTTTGTGACTCCATTTGGGATTCTCTTGGCAAGGATACTGGAATTTTTGCCATTTCCTTCTTCATTTTACAGATGAAGTAATAGAGGCAAATAGAATTAAGTGACTTGCCCAGGGTCACACAGCTAGTATGTATCTGAGGCCAAAGTTGAACTCAGGCCTTCCTTACTCTAGGACTGGTATCTATCCACCATTGCACCACCCACTTGCCTGTAAGGAAAGTACCATGGGTATTGTTATCCCCATTTTACTGATTTGAAAACTGAGGTCTTGAAAAGTGAAATGATTTGCCCATGGTCACAGAGCTATTAATTATTAGAGGCAGGATATGAACCTAGTTCTCTTCTGACTAAGCACAGTCCTCCTCTCTCTGTAAGTATTTCATAAGAACTCAAAAGTTATCCTATTTTGACTTCTTCTGGCTCCAGTGACCAGACATAAGATTGGCAGAAATTTATATCCTTTCCTGGAAAAAAAAAACCAAAAACCTGTCTAGTCTATATACTTATTTTGAATTTTTTTCTTCTAAAGACTCACAATCAGTGTTGGCCACCAAATGATTTTCTTTTTTTGAATTACTCATGAAACTGTCTACCTAGGTAAGAACAAGTTCATAGGATCATGGAATTATTATCCCAAAGATATGATGATAAAACTTTATGCATTACAGAGAGGTGATGGATTTAGGGTATAAAATGAGATGTATGTGTATATGTATGTGTGTGAATGACAGTATTTTACTTGGCTTTGCATATTGGTTATAACAAATTTATTTTTCTATTCTTTGTTGTTTTTTTTTCCCAAAGGGATCAGTGGTAAAAGGGAGACAAACTTGGTTTTTGTTTTAAATAGAGATGTGTGTGTTGATACATATATAAAATGTTACACCCACTTTCAGAGATGGTCCCTATGTTATTGGTTTTCCTTAATTGTTTACTTTTGTTTTGATACAAGAGACTTCTTACAAAGTAAGAGTAACCTGCATGTGTAATATGAAAACAAAACACATCAATAAACCTTAAAAAAAATAAAGAGATTGATGGTGACAAACACAGATCCACACACATCCAGAACCATTGGAGCAGAAATCTGGAATAAAGGAATCATTTAGACCAATCCCTTCATTTTACAGGTGAGGAAAGACAGCAGAGAAGTGAAGAAACTTCCTCCCGGTAGCAAGTATCAAAACTGGGGCTGTGATTTGAATAGCTGGAGGGAGATCACCTGGATTTTGGAGGGGTTTCAACAGGATTCTGAATGAAATCATGAGTCCTTTGAAGTACTGAAATAATGGCAGGTTAGATGTTGAGCGACAATATGGAAAGATCTGCCTGATGGAGTATTGGTGTAAGAGACAAGAGTTGTCCCCACAAGGAGCAGCTCCAGGGGAAGAAACAGCTATGACAGTGATGAACAAAGAAATGAACATTGGGAGCTCTGAGGTTAAATCTAGATGGGTAGAAGAACCTGACATCAAGGCAATGTTCATTCTTTTTCAAGTGCTTAACTTTCTTATTTACAATTTTATTTTGGGGCTTAGGATTTCCATGAGTATTCTCTCACAACAATGACCATTATGGAAGTATGTTTTGCGTGATAATACATGTATAATCTAGATCAAATTGTTTACCATCGTCAAGGTGGGGGAAGGAAGGGAAGAAAGGAGATAATTTGGGTCTTATCATTTTGGAAAATGTATGTTGAAAAATATTATTACATATTACAATAAAATATCTTTTAATAAAGTGTTTACTTATTTCTTAATTTTTTCTTTAATTTAATATTTCTTTAATTTTTACAAATCACTAGTCTTATGCCTCATTGGCAGGGTGTGATGGAGACTTCGAGTATGGTCCTAGCATCAGTCTAATTAGGCTTTCAGAGCACCTGCTTAGCTAAGTACAGAGAAGCTTGTCTCTCATAATCTGGTCTTTTGATGGTCACTTTTTTAAGCTAAAGCAATCCAGGAAACAAACAAAATAGATACTATCACCCTTGGTGTTTCCATTTTTATCCTCTCCAGTGGTAATCAAGGCACTGTGCTCAAAAAGAGAGCAGGTGTTAAGAATTGTACTCTTTTCTCCTACTGGTAAATGGTCAAAGGATATGAATAAGCTGTTTTCTGTTGAAATCAAAGCTATCAATAATCATATAAATCATTCTAAATCCCTCTTGATTAGTGAAATGCAAATTAAAACAACTCTGAGGTATCACCTCACACCTATCAGATTTGCCACTATGATAATAAAGAGAAATGATAAATGTTGGAGGGAATGTGGCAAAATTGGGACACTAATGCATTGCTGGTGAAGTTGTGAACTGATCCAAACATTCTAAAGAGCAATTTGGAATTATTCCCAAAGGGTTATAAAACTGTGCATACTCTTTGGTCCAGTAATACCACTACTAGGTCTGTATCCCAAAGAGATAAAAAAAAAAGAGGGTGGAGAAAAGACCTGTTTGCACAAAAGTATTTATAGCTGCTCTTTTTGTGGTGGGAAGTAATTGGAAATTAAAGGGATGTCCCTTAATTGGGGTATTGCTGAACAAACTGTGATATATGATGGTAGTGGGATACTATTATGCTGTAAGGAATGATGAACAGGATGGTTTCAGAAAGAGCTGGAAAGAGATCTCCATGAACTGATGCAGGGTGAAAAGAGCAGAACCAGGAGAACATTACACACAGTAACTGCAATATTGTGGAATGATCAAATATGATAGAATTGGCTATTCTCAGCAATATAATGATCCAGGACAATTCTGAGGATTTATGACAAAGAATGCTACCCACCTCCAGAGAAAGAACTATTGAAGTGCAGATGAAAGCATATGATTTGTCACTTGTTTATTTGGATTTCAGTTTTGAGGTTTTGGTTTTATAAGAATACTCACTTATAAAAATGAACAATATGGAAATGTTTTGCATGATAATACATGTATAACCTAGAATGAATCATCTATCAGCACTGGGAAGGGGAAGAGATGGGAGGGAAGGAGATAAGTTTGATCGTATAACTTAGGAAAACTTATGTAGAAATTTATTATTATATGTAATTGGTAAAAAATAAATTTAAAATAATAAAAAATTAAAGTTTGCAAAAAAAGAATTGTATTTTTTATAAACCTTCTAGAAACAAAACATCATTGTTGACATTATAAAAATGAGATGTTTTGTCTAGTGACCAATGTTTGGACAGCCTAGCTGAAGCCTGACCCCATATGGACCATAGGTTTCATAAGAAGTTCAAAAACTGAAGGAAACTGGGGCTAGAAGGTTGGTTTGCAAGTTCTCCTTGTATGAGCAAACAAAGGAGATGTCTTAGCTGATTTAGTCTGTGCACAAGGCAATGAAAAAATATTATTTCATGAATTATTTGGTCATCTAACAGTGCTTAGGATAAACATTTGCAAAACACCACTATGAAGATAATTTGTAGATTGGGTGGAGGATTAGGATGAAGAAAATCACCATGAAGAACTTGATAAGAGCCATCAAGCTAAGTTGGATTTATGATCGAATATTCAGTGATTTCAATACAAAGATGGACATAGGGGAGAATGATGAAAAATATAGAAGACAAGAAAAGAGGAAGGGAAAAGAATGAGCATTTATACAGCACCTATTATGCACCAGGCTCTGTATGTGCTAAACACTTCAAAAATATTATTTTACTGGAACCTTACAATGGCTCTGTGAAGTAGATAGCAGCTAGTAGCAGTTAGTACTTCTATAACACCTAATATATGTCAGGTACTATGCTAAGCATTTCTTTTTACAAGACATCTCATTTGATGAACTCAAAACAACTGTGGGAGATGGGTGCTATTATTTATTACCATTTTATAAGTGAGGAAAACGAGGTATTGAGGTTGAGTGACTTGTCCACAGTCATGTAGCTAGTAAATGTTTGAGGCCACATTTGAACTCAGGTCTTCCTACTTAACTGCCTGGAAAACATAGTTAAGGTGTAAGAAACAAAAGACTATATAGAAGCCTTGGTCCTATTGTTCATGAATATTTTCTGAAAGAAAAGAATCCTGAAGCTCTGGATAGAATGGGCACCAAACAACATTATGAAAAATGAAATAAATTATATTCTAATAGGTAGGAAATAACCTTGATAGTCATGTGGAAGTGATTTGGAAGTAGCTATCTGTATAGGATCAGACCATGGACATAAAAATCAATATGACTTTTCAGAAGGAATGAAAATGAAAATAAAGTATAGCAAATGATGGAGGCAAGTCCAATGTGACTTATTAAAATGGGTGTTTGGGAAGTCCCACCAGTACTACAGTTTGGTGCAGCTTCCCAGATTACAATCTGTCTGCCTTGATTAAAGACCCATATTAAAACTTAAAAATAAAAAAAAAAGTGGTTGATACTAAAAGTGGGAAATGGATTTAAAAAGACAAATGGACACAGTTTATCACAATTTTGTAAGAAAATTGGAACTTCTGTGTATTATATGTTGGTATAATGAAGAAATCAAAATAGCCCAGAAAATGCCCCAGCCAGCAAACCATGTTTTCTTTGCCAGAGAAACAAGGCAGCCAACAGCAACACTGATTTAGCATATACACACTTTTACAAAATTACCCAAATAAGGATGAAAGATGATTAATTGTATTGCACATAGAACAATGTGAATCAGTGGATGGAGAAAAAGACAAATTTACAAAAAGCTGGATGAAAGACACTTGTTTCACATCATCCTGAGGTCAGTTGTAGAAGGAATTGGAAGGAGAACAACAAATAAATGAAAAATGGATAAGACATGTCAAGGCTTCTAAAATCCTTTTCTCCATCAAAAACAGAAAACCCACCACATTTGAACTTTAATGTCATAGTTTCAGGAGAGTTTCACGAGGAAATAAAATCTGGCACTAAAGAAAACAGAGACTGAAAGAGAAGGTAGTTGAATAAGTGAAAAAAAAAACCCATGTATTAAGCACTTCCTGAAAACTGGGAACTGTGTTAAGATAGCAAAACAAGTAGGTCAGATAGTTCCTGCCCTCCAGAAACTTAAAGTTTAAGGGAGAAGACAATACATCAACAAAAAGGGGAGGTAATTGAGGAGGAAGGCCAGAGAGCAGACCAGGGGTGTTTGGCACTGGAATTGACACAATATGAAAGTGATAAAGGATTAATTCTTAAGCTATTTGAAAAATATGGGGGATACCAAATGTTTGGGGGAAAGTTATGGACTTTATTCTTATCAGAAAAAGTAAACTAAGAAAGCATCAATCATCACTGAAGCATATGACTACTTTCCTTTCTCTATAAATTGTTATGAGGATAATCTACATATGTATCATAAGAGCCTTGATAGAAATATGAGAATACTGAACTACATTTTTACAGTCACAGAATGCAAGATCCCTTTGTGTTTATTATTTACTGATGATTTTTAAAAATCTGATTCAATAGAGTGAAATACTTTTTTTTTTAAGATCTTCTCCAACCAGGTGTCTCTGACATCTCTATGAAAATCATGGAAGGTGCCTTGAAACATAGAATAATGGAAATAACTCTTTTTGATGACCTTGTGGTTAAAAATATCCAGTAAGACTAAAAGTAATGCAATGATCCAGGACTATGCTGAGAGATTTATGAGAAAGAACTCTATTCACATCTGGAGAAAGAACTGTGGGAATAGAAATCCAGAAGAAAACATATGATTTATCACCTGTTCATATGGGTATATTATTTGGGGTTTTGGTTTTAAAAGATTACTCTAATAAAAAGTGAATAATATGGAAATAGGATTTGAGTGATAATATATGTTGTCCACTTCAGAAGCAGGGAAGGGAAGAGGGGAGGGAGACAACAAGAATTATGTAACCATGGGAAAAATATGTATTTCTTAAAAAAAACAAACAAACAAACAGGGAGGAGTAACACAGTGAAAGGTATGCATGTCAAAGATTTTTGGTGCAAAATAAAAGTAAAGACTCCAATTGGAAAAGAAGTTCTTTACAGATGGGAAGGTCCTCCAAATTTGCTTATTTGTAGAGCCTTCTAAAGGAGATGTATAATTGCTTCAAAAGAAAAAAGTTGGCTAGGGGGCAGCTAGGCAGGCTCAGTGGTTTGAGAACCAGGCCTGGGGATGGGAGGTCCTGGTTTCAAATATGACCCCAGACACTAGCTGTGCTTCCCTGGGCAAGACACTTAACCCTCATTGCCTAGTCCTTTCTGTTTTTCTGCCTTGGAACTAATACACAGTATTGATTTCTAAAATGGAAGGTAAGGATTAAAAAAAAAATTGGCCAAACTATCAATCAAGATTAAGAATGCCTACTATCCAAAATAATAATAATAATTGCCTCAATCAAAACATTGGGCTGTAAATATATATCTCTTGGGTTGATTGGTTAGACATTGAAGTGGAACTAGAATTGAATTAGAGATCAAACATTTCAGATTTTTAAACTCTTAACAATTTAACAATTAAGGGTTTTTAATAATTCCACATTTCTCACTGCTATAGAGACCTATCTTTTTAAAATCAATATATTTTTGGTGGTGGTATACATCCTGTCAAGGTAAACACAGTGTCCAAAGAATTAAAATTGCACATCCCAAAGGACAATGAATTGCATACTACCAGTGAAGAGTTGTTCAGAACAAATAGTTTAAAGGATATCACCAGAAAAATATATTAATGGAAAAGGAGATGGGCCACTAATATGCTGAAAGCAAGCAATAATCAGCAGTCTACATACTACATTGGTATCCATTTATACAAGACAAAGGATCTCAGTATGTTGACTGACTTCCCTTAGAGGATTTCTGGAAGAAAGTGGACATGAATTCTTTAAGATGAGAAAATACCTATATGCATTAGAAAATTAGAAAAAATAACCACATTAGAAAAAATAACCACATTAATGGAGTCACAATTCCATGGTCTCCATTGAACGTGTTGTCTACTTCTCCCTCCCCCAGAGAATAGAATATAGGTTCCTGAGGGGTAGAATTGCTTCCTTTTGGTCTTTGTATCCCCAGTGTCCAGCACAATGCCTGGAATAAAGTGGTCCCTTAATAAATGTTTATTGAATTGAATTGCCCGAGCAAAACTAATTTCTATATAAATCAATTCTCTCACTATTGAGTATTTCATAGATAACAAAAATTTGTTGATGGAAATATCCCATTGTGTACTAGCTATACTGAACAGTAACTTCCTTGTAGATGCTCTCAGGGATGTAATTACTCTAGTTTTATCCCCCATGGAATTTTCTCTTCCAAAGAAAGTTGCCTAAGACTTGCAGATGTTATCTCAGGGCAGGATATTGCTCTCCACAGAAAGCAATGAATTATATCCACTTCAGCTCTGTCTTGTATCTCTTAAATAACTGTCAAGAGGAGTCTTCCAGGAGCAAACCCCTACATAGTTAATCCAAGAGTTAGAGTATTAACCCTCTTGAGCAAAATATTGGCAAAATGGTACAATTGAACTAGCAGCAATTCAATGATCCAGAACAATTTGGAGGGACTTGTGAGAAAGAACACTATCCACATCCAGAGGAAGAACTGGGGGAGCAGAAACACAGAGAAAAACAACTGCTTGATCACATGGGTCAATGGGGATATGATTGGGGATGTAGACTCTAAACGATCACTCTATTGCAAATATTAATAATTTGGAAATAGGTCTTGATCAATGACACATGTAAAATCCAGTGGAATTGAGTGTTGGCTACTGGAGGGGGTTGGAAGGAGGAGAGGGAAAGAACATGAATTATGTAACCATGGGAAAATATTCTAAATTAACTAATTAAATAAAATAAAAAATACTATTCAAAAAAATGGTGTGCATATTACCTCTGAAAGAGAGTAAAGGGCAACAATGTGTCCCCAGGGAAGGTAAGATTACTAGATGATGCAATAATACTTCTTATTTCTATAGTGCTTAAAGGTTTACAAAGTTCTTTCCTTCTGAGAACCCTATAAGGTGAATGGTGCAATAATTTATGAATTAATGAAATAATGGTTTCCATTTTAAACATGAGGAAATTGACATTCATCTACACATGAATATACAACTCAAGTCTGAGCTAGAATTTGAACTCTAGTCTCCTGATTTTAAGACCAGCCCTCTTCACTGATGTATCTGTTGAAATCATAAGTTGTGCTTCTATAGTGTTTGAAGATTTGCAAAGAACTTTCCTTTTAACGATGCTAGGTAGTAGTTAGGGCAAAGATTATTTTTACTGTTTTACTGAAGCACACACTGAGTCTAAGAAACATTAAATGAGTGTCCCACAGCAAGGCAATATTGCAGCTAGGATTGGAAGCTGGGTTCCATTTTTCAAGTCTATTATTTTTTTCCTGTGCAGAGATTCTTAGTCTGGAGTCCATGGACTCATAGGAATAAATCATAGTAGTCCTGTGAACTTGGAGAAGGGAAAACATCATCTATTTCTACTGCCCTGTAACTGAAATGGAACATTTCCTTCAATTATTTAGAAACATTATTTTGAGGAGAGACCCATAAGCTTCACCAGAGTGCCAGTTAGGACCATGACAAACAAAAGTGGTTAAGAACCTCTTTTCTATACCACTCAAGAAAGACAAAAAAAGAAGGCCTAATGGAGATCAAATTTGAGTAAGGCTTCATATATAACATCAGGGAGTCCAAAATAAAGCACCACAATTTGCCCACCATTCTCCAGAATGTTCTCACAGGAGAACTAGGGAAGGGGGTGAGCTAGGCTTTTCCCCAGGACACACCAAAATAGAGGTTGTAAAGTTTTAAGCATCTATAGGGTTTTTTTTTTTCAAATGGCAGAGATTAGCACCTAAATAAAAAGTTCTTAACTCATTATGCTAAGTGAAACTGGGAAGTTATCAATCCATGATTCTTATAGCAGATAATTTCTCTTCCTGCTTAAATTGATTTGTGTTAGTTTCTTGTTTTATTTTCATTTCATGTCTCTGAAAGGTTTTTTGAGGCCTTCATTTTGCACAATTTGCTTGTCAAAGGAACCACTTAGGTTCTTACTCATCTACCCATCTCATGACTATTGATGCTGACTTGATGAGTGCTTGGCATTTATTTCACTTTCCATTCTATAGAAGGCATGTCTATATCTCCATGTTTTAATCCAGATATCTTGAATCTAATTTAGAGGACTAACTCTAAAGTGTATTCTACAGCAATCGGACTTTTAATGGCATGCAAAATTTAAAAAAAAAAGGATTTATTTGGCCTCATGTGTCTTCTTTCCCTTCCAAGATATCATATGAAAAGATTGCTGATGTCTTTAGCCAGAGTGCCATGTGGCACATGAGTGTGGAGAAAGTGAAATTGAAAATGTAATTAATTGTGTCCCAGATAATGGTTCAGGATTCCGAGAAGTCAGCGTTCTCTTTTCTTTTTTACACTTGATTTCCACTTTTATTAGCATGTGTCTTTCATTTTAAAGTGGAAAATTGGACAAAAGGCTTTTTCTCCAAAGGAAAAAGTTTTACATTTCAGAAAAGACTCAACTGTAAATTTCTGATTTGGTTTTGCTGTTATTATGGGGAAGATTGTCTGCTTTCTTCTTCTGTATCATTTTGTTTGAGCAGATGTGAATTTTCCAGATAACTGAAGTTTGGCCCTTTAACTAGATTCAATCAGACTCAACAAATATTTATTAAGTGTCTTCCTTGTGCAATTCATAAGAGTCAGCTTGATATAGTCTAGGGAGGGCTGACGTTGGAAGCAGGAAGACTAGAGTTCCAGGTATGAGTAGGACATATATTAGCTTTGTGACATGGGAAAGTCACAGAAACATAAACAAAAAGTGCCCAAGTAATTCTATAGACAGATGTCATTCAAGGAAAGGAGTTTCCAAGTCAGCTAGGAGATCCCCATATGGATGAAATGACGTCTTGGAACTCCACTCTCCTTAAAAAAAGAACAATTCACTGGGGCAAATGCAATAATAAGGGAAAGATCTTTGCCCTCCAGGAGGTGAGCACTAAATCGGAGTGATAAGGCTTAGGAAAAAACTGATAATAGTGATCAGGATACTCTTTGTGTATATAAGACAAGGAAATGCTAATTGATTAGCCAGGGAGATCTTCATCATCTGTATACTTACTTTATATTTACTATTTCAATCAGAATCTGGGTGGATCAAAATCCCTCCATCTTACCTAAAAGGAAGTTTATCTTTTTCCACCAGAGAAAGATGGAGAATTAACTGCTTTTCTTCCATTCTCCTCTTCCATGAAATCTGAAAACACCTATAGGATGAAGATAGAGATTAAGTCGTACATTTCTGGACATGGCCAATGTGGGAATTTGCTCTGCTTGACTCTCCAGATTTGTTCCAAGGGTTTCATTTCTTTTTAATGGGGTAGGGAGGTGGAAGAGAGAAAATACATGTTCATTAATTGAATAAAAAGTAAGTTTTTTTTAAGTTGTAATTCCTTTGTGTTCCCAGAGCTTAACAGAAAACCTTGAACACAGTAGGTGCTTACTATGTGCTTTTCTTTTTTTAATGAATGGCTGAACAAATGAATGAATACCAGGAAAGAATAAACTGATGGTGAAAAAAGGGGGAGGGGACCTACTGCCTCTTTCCTCCCAGAACTTTTTCTGAAAAGCTCTAACAGACTCGGGGTTTATGAAGTTGGACTTAATATGAACCTATGGCCTGTTCTAGATATGGGCAGGAGATAAATTGAATCCTGCCTTCCATAACTGTGTGTGGATATTGAACTGTTGAGTAATACTCTTTGCATCGTGAAATTTTTTCAACAACACTTTTCAGCATTATGTTAATAATAATTATTATTATAATGGACAGGGAGTGGGCCTTAGAGTTAAGAAAACCTGGGTTTAAATGTTCTGACATAGATTGACCCTGTGACCCTGGGCAAATCACTTAATCTCTCAGGGTTGTAGGCAAATTTTTAAAACTATAGTCTATATACATAAATATAAATGTGTCTATGTACAAAGACTACATGCTACAAAGTAGATATGGGTCTGAATACTGGCAGAATGAGTTTCTCTACCAGCCTCTAGGAGGCAGTTGAGTGGGACAGTGGATGGAGTGCTAGACTTGAAGTCAGGAAAACCCAAGTTCAAATCTTGCCTTGGACATTTACCAACTGTGTGACCCTAGGCAAGTCACTCAACCTTGGTCTACCTAAGTTTCCTCAACTGCAAAATAAGGATAAAAACAGCACTTACTTCTTAGTTTTTCTGTGATAATCAAATGAGATAATATTTGCAAAGGATGTAGCAAATTTAATAAATATTGTTACTTTCAATCCCATTCTCTCCATACCAATGCAATCAATAGGTCTGGCCCAATAACAATGAGCTTTAGTTTCTACAAAATGCTCAGTTACCTAGCAAAAATGATGCATGATTTTTCCCTTTTGTGTAAATGAGGAATCTGAGTTTTAGTAAGGGTAAATGACTTGCTTGGGGGGGGGCACCCAGTTCTTAAGTTGTTAAGGCAAGATTTGAACCCAAGTCTTCAGATTTCAGGACTGCATCAGCCTGCTAATGATTTTGTTGTGGTCCCCAAATCTGAATATATTGTAATTTTTGTTTCTTCTCCATGGCCCAAGTGCACCCACATAGAAATGTTTGGGATGGCTTTGGGAACTAAGTATTGTCCATAAAATCAAAGAAATAGATTGTCCAATACAAGTGTCCAGATATGCCTTCTAAAGCCTCAACAGAGATGTGGATGACAGGTACAGAATGTGGCATATTTAGTACATTTGTTGATTTGCTTTACTTGGCTCTGTATATTTGCTACAAGAGAAGGTTCTATAGTGAGGAAATTCATTCATAAGTCAGTGATAGAAAAAAAAGAAAAGAATATCAATAAAAATAAGAAATGGGTGAAATAACATAGAAACACATTCAGAACAAAATATATAAAACCAGGAAAACAATATATGCAATGGCTTGTTGTTCAGTCATTTTTCAGTCATGTCAGACTCTTTGAGATCCATTTGGGTTATTTTTGGCAAGGATACTTGAGTGGTTTGCCATTTCCTTCTCCAGTTCATTTTACAAATTAGGAAACTGAGGCAAAGAGGGTTTCCGTGACTTGTCCAGGGTCAAACAGCTAGTAAATGTCTAAGGCCAGATTTGAATTCAATTCTTCCTGACACTCTATTACCTACACTACCTGACTGTCCTATAATACAATGAAAAAATATCAACAAAATAATTGAAAGTGAACACTGAAATTATATTGACCAGGGGAAGCTAGGTGGCACAGTGGATAGCACCAGCCCTGGAATTGGGATGATTTGGGTTCAAATGTTGCCTCAGACACTTGGGTGAGTCGCAGTGCTGATTGCCTACCTCTTACCCCTCTTCTGTTTTAGAATTGATACTAAGACAAAAGGTAAAGGATTGATTTTTAAACCCTTACCTTCCATCTTGGAGTCAATACTGTATATTGGCTCCAAGGCAGAAGAGTGGTAAGGGCTAGTCAATGGGGGTTAAGTGACTGGCCCAGGGTCACACAGCTGGGAAGTGTCTGAGGCCAGATTTGAACCTAGGACCTCCGGTCTCTAAGCCTGACTCTCAATCCACTGAGTCACCCAGCTGCCCCCAAAAGGTAAAGGATTTTTAAAAAAGAAGGAAAGAAAAAAATTATATTGCCCAAATGGCCCCCCAAAAGAGATGACACCTCTTCTCCCCTTCCCCATCATCTTTATAGAAGTGGAGGATCATGGGTAGAGAATATTGCAATATCACATCAGATTTTTTTTTTATGTCTTGGCTAGTTTAGTGAAACTTTTTTCCTTTTAAAGGTTGTTGTTTTTTTTAAATGATTTAAATGTTTTTTTGATGAGAGAGGTAAAAAATGTCAAAACAAACAATATCTCTAAAAAGTTAAGTTAAAAAAAGAATTAAACATTCAACCAAGGGATCGTTAAATATCGTGTCTGGGAGAGGTACAAAGGAATCCTTTCAAAGATCTCTGCCAGTGACTTTTCAGAATGCCCTTATTTTTTCTCAGGTTTTTCTTTAAGAAAATGTTGCTTTAGGTCAAAGCACTTAAATCACAAAAAGGCTCGGGGGTTTCTTTTATCAGCAGCTAGAGCAGGTATGGATTGAAGGAATGAGACTTCTCTTAGGACACCAAATATATGAGGTCATGCTTTACTTTGTTAACAGGGGCCTGAGAACCAGACCTCTGGAACAGGTCCCAGTGGAGATGCAAATGGTTTTCAATGTAGCAGCATCTGGGATTCATAATTTGCTCAAAGCTCTATTCCTATTTCCTACTCTTCATCCCATCTGGGAAGCGTGACTCAGGACCAAGAAAGGTTTGGGTTTTCCATTTGAGGCAAAGAGGAGCTGGGGTCATTGTTGTGCAAACTAACGCTGCAGAGAAATGACCCAAATTTCAATCTTTCCTATACTTCTTCTTAGGGACATCCATCAAACGCACAGTGGAGCTGGTGGTATTTCCAATGTGAATTATGTGAATAATCATTTAATTTATCTTTGTGATGCTACAAGAAATAATTATGCAGATTCCTAATGTGGGACTCTGACCAGCCACTACCACTAAACGTGCCTCTCTCTGGCCCATGTTTTCTGGGAGTTTAGGTTTCTAAAGTTGGATGACGTACATGCATTTATTCACTTATTGCCCAAACATACACCGATTATTTCTGTGGTTGGGTTGAACTTTTGGCTTTGGCTTTTGTTTTGTTTATTTCTTTGTTTGCTTTTGGGGGAGACAATGTAAATATCATGGGAACAAAACCGGGATAAGACTCCAAGACTGCTCATTTGTCCATTGAGTCTTAGGAGGTTTACTGCATTCAAAGGCATCTGAGATAAACTTTGAATGAAGAGAAGGAAGCTGGTTCCTTAAGGAAAGCTGGAAGTCCCTTTAAGGCCGATGAGAAATGGATGTTGTCAGAGCTAAGACCAAGGAAAATACGAAGTCTAGAATGGCAGAAATAGGTCTACTGATTCATCATTAGATTTGGGGCTGAATCTGCAAGTTCAGGTCTCTAAGAAGACTACGGTTTTTGCAAAGCTGTGTGACATCCATAGTCTCTCATGCATCAAAGGTATTTTATGGGTCAATAGCTGATCAGGCAACACAGCTCATGAGCTCTGGCCAATGGGTTCATTTTTATAAAATCAAAGGACATGTTGGTTTAAGACAAAAGACGTGTAATGAAATAACAAAATAAGTGATCAGATGAGATTCTTCTCATACATACTTGGGTTTTACTCTCCTACAGGTTACCACACCACATAGAGAGGAGAAAAGACATGCATAGATCACATAATGCCCAGCAGAGAGCAGCACCAGGACATCACCTGAGGAGAGCCAGTGGAATTGTCAGTGGCAGTTGTCCCAGCAATGTCCACGCCTTGGGCACAAGTGCTCCCTGTGTGCCCTTCGTGCATTTTTCTGGTCTTATTCTCTACATGTTTGTTTTCCTCCATTGATGGTATGATACTTCTGAGAGAATGCACCCTAAGTATACATAGGAAAAATCTAGTTTTGTCATTTAGTTTTTTCTATTGAACTATATTTTCTATTTTGAATATTTTATTGAACTATCTTGCTTTTAAAGAATGCATCTTTTGCCTTCACAAAAGAAAATAAAATACAATTAAAAACAAACACATTGGTAGATGTCTCATGAAGGATGGTTTTAAATGAATACTGTCCTACAAAGTACCTAATTTTCACCAAGGCAACTTTTTTTCTAAAACAAATATGGCATATATGTATTTTTTCCTAGTATGATGTCAGATGCTTTTGATTGTAACCGTGTGTGTCAAGTACCATTTTCTATATTTGGAATGGTTCTACATATGATGATCAGACTTCATTAAATTGGAATATCTTGTCATTAATGCAATAGAAAGGAATATATTTGATTTTTAGTATTAAAATTACTTTCACTTTTGTTATTGAACATGAGATTAAGTGGGGAAGGAGTTATTATAAAAAGGGTATGATTTGTTTTTTGAACACTGACCATAATTAAGCATTTCATTCCAACCAAACTTTTCTTTAAAAGGGCTATTGCATTGTATTGCAAAACAAAACAAAAAATACAAAAGCTAGGTATTTGCATTTCTTTGTTTTTTCTTTAGAATTTCTTTAGAAATGTTAAATTTACAAGCCATTCCCCAATTGATAAATGGTCAAAGGATATGAACAAGCAATTTTCAGATGAAGAAATCAAATCCATCAATGATCATATGAAAAAATGTTCTAAACTCCTCTTGACTAGAGAAATGCAAATTAAAACAACTCTGAGATACCACCTGACACCTATCAGATTGGCCAATAATGGAAATAAAGGAAAATGGTAAATGTTGGAGGAGATATAGCAAAAATTGGGACACTAATGCATTGCTGGTGGAGTTGTGAACTGATCCAACCATTCTGGATGGCAATTTGGAATTATGCCCAAAGAGTTATAAAACTGGGTGGCAAAGAGTTGGAAATTAAAGGGATGTCCATTGATTGGGGAATGGCTGAACAAATTGTGAATACTATTGTTATGCTATAGGGAATGATAAGCAAGATTATTTCATAACTACCTCGAAAGATCTGCAGGAACTGATGCAGAGTGAAATAAGCAGAACTGGGAGAACACTGAACACAGTAATAGTAATATTGAACAATGATTATCTGTGAAAACTTGGCTACACTCAGAAATGCACTGATCTAGAACAATTCTGAAAGACTTACGTTGGGGAACACTATCCACCTCCAGAGAAAGAACTGTTGCAATTGTCTTTCACACAAGTGTATCTTTGGTTTTATAATTTTTTATTTGAAAATTTTTATTTAATTAATTAATTTAGAATATTTTTCCATGGTTACATGATTTATGTTCTTTCCCTCCCCTCCTTCCACCCCCTCTCATAGCCAAAGAGCAATTCCACTGGGTTTTCCATGTATCGTTGATCAAGACCTATTTCCATATTATTGATAATTGCACCAGGGTGCCCATTTAGAGTCTACATCCCCAATCATAAAGCCCATTACATTCGATTGTACCACAGTGTATCAGTCTCTGTGTACAATGTTCTTTCTCCTGGTTCTGCTCCTTTCACTTTGCATTACTGGAGGTTGTTCCAGTCCCCATGGAATTCCTCCACTTAATTATTCCTTTGAGCACAATAGTATTCCATCACCAACAGATACTACCATTTGTTCAGCCATTCCCCAATTGAAGGGCATCCCCTCATTTTCAATTTTTTTGCCACCACAAAGAGCGCAGCTATGAATATTCTTGTACAAATCTTTTCCTCTATTATCTCTTTGGGGTATAAACCCAGCAATGGTATGGCTGGATCAAAAGACAGGCAGTCTTTTAAAGTCCTTTGGGTATAGTTCCAAATTGCCATCCAGAATGGTTGGATCAATTCATAACTCCAACAGCAATGTATTAATGTCTTTGGTTTTATTTTGGGGTTTTGGTTATGCATGAGTTCACTCTTACAACAATGACCAATATGGAAATGTGTTTTATATGACAAAAAAAAGTTAAATTTTAAAATGTTGAACTATTAGAATTCTTGTAACATTTGTGAACATTTTAAATGTGCTGCTATTGCCCACATCATTTACACTTTGCCCCTACCATTGCGTAAGCAATAACATTTATTGCATCAGTGCTTCAAGAAAAAAAAAAAGTGAGGCAAGGGGCTCTGGGTGCTATATTTTTTGGTGGTCCTCTGGAATATTTAATTGTGAATGCCCTAACACAGACAGGACCTGTAGAACTATTTTTTCTTCTTTCTTTCCTAGGCTATGATCATTTCTAATTTGACTTTTATAATCCAGATCTAACATTCTACTATTGCTACAGTATTATTGTGCCAAGTTGCCACTGAAGTATTGTTCTCCATGTTTTATGACTGATTTTGTATCTAATGAACCCCATGACTATTCACGAGGTTGTGAGTATTGAATCAGACAATATATGTAAAACACTTTGAACATTCTAAAGTATATTATATATATATATATTATATATGTAGTGTTATTATCACCATCAACATCAAACGATGGGACAAATTTTTCTCTTCCGCCAAGAAATGCTCATACTTTCACTGTTGCTTTCAGTTGGATCCTGATTTTATGACTTATTCCTTGCGTTACTGTGATCAAATCACTGATTGTCTCTGGGCTTTATTTTGATAGGTACTATGATGCAGTAGATAGGGCATCACCAAACTTGGTATTAGGAAGACTTAAGTTCCAGTTTTGCCTGAGACACTTAACTAGTTAGATTATGCTAAACAAGTCACTTACCTTCTCTGCCTCAATTTTTTAAATAGTCAAAACTGGGTGCTGGCCCTAAAGGTCTATAAAGTCTCCTCTGGCTCAAAATCTATGATCAAAACCTTTCAAGAACTGTTAAAACATTGTCTATTGTATAATTGAAAATCTGTTACCCTAAAAAAGAACTACATTTCCCGGGAGCCCACCGATTTCCTGTCATTACATACTTCCTGGAGACAGGGGATATTAGGTGGGGATGTTGAGGATTTCGCCTCTTTACTTCCTGTCCCGAGCTTGGTGGTGGTAAGGCAGGCATTTGAACTGGCTGATCAGCCATGGGCACATGTTCTTTATTTTGCATACTCCTTATTCCATGGTTTCTAATGATCATTAATAAATCCCTTAAAATATAATATTTCTATTATTTGATATTAAATTTAATTTTTACATGATCATGACTTCATCACCAAGACAATGAACTCAGCTTATAGCCCCTTTCTCATTACTTTAGTTTCTTTTTTTTCAATATTATTTTTGATATGATTTGTATTGATACCATTTTTTTGAATCACTGTCACTTCTCAATAACTCTTTCTATGCTATTTGTATAGTCCTTAGTTATAATTTTAATTCTTTTGAGGTCATTGTGTCCTATGGCTCAATCATAAAGCATCACCACAAGAATACTAGTGGCAAAGAACTGAACTTTTGAAGAAATGAGCATTTTGGTATCACTCCATCACTGAAAACATTGGATGGAGTGCCAGGCCTAGAGCCAGAAAGACTCATTTTTCTGAGTTCAAATCTGGCCTTAGACACTTAGTAGCTGTGTAGCCCTTAGCAAGTCATTTAACCCTGTTTGCCTATATTTACTCATCTATAAAATGAGTTAGAGAAGGAAATGGCAAACTGCTAGCGTTTCCTTGCCAAGAAAACCCCAAATGGTCTCATCAAGAGTCAGACAAGACTGAAATAACTGAACAACAATGAATTCGCCATACAATTTCCCAAATACAATTTAGTCTGATATTTTTCCTTCTATTCAGTTCTGGGCCTAGCTCCTTCATTATCCATCTGTAGTGCCTGTCTAAGGTGAGCATTATTGATTAGGTAATTGAACTAGACTAACTTAATTCATTTTCATTTAGAATTTAAGGGATGTGTTTTCCCAGTTCTCAAACCAAGAACTACTTTTTTTGCCTGCTGGGAGCTTCATTGTTTTGATTCAAGTGATCTGTTTTCGGCTCATAAGTAATCTAATCTGGAAGCAGCATTTCTAATCAGCGATTGGTCTTACTGACTGTAATTAGTTTAAGGGTGTGAAAGCCCCTCCTCTTAATTAGATTCATGCTGATGCTGAATTCTCCAATGGCCTAGAGAAATGATACAGATTTCAGTAATTAGATTCTACAACTGAAGGGCTATCAGTTCTTTCAAAAATAGAGAACACATAGCAAATCCCTTTGAAGCCCCCAGTGTATGTTTATAACAATACCATATATTTTGATAAAACATTTCCCCAAGTAGAAATCAGGAGAAAAACAGATGATTGATCACTGGATTTGGTTTGATGGGATATGGTTGGGGATGTTGATTTTAAATGATTACTGCAAATATTAATAATATGGAAATGGGTTCTGAACAGTGAAACATGTAAAGCCCAGTGGGATTGTTCATCATCTCAGGGAAGGAGTGGGGAGGAAAGAGTGGAGGGAGAGAATATGAATCTTGTAACCATGGAAAAATATTCTAAATCAATTAATTAAATAAAAATAAAAAAAATATTTCCCCAAAGGACAAGTAGAGTACTTTGGGAACATCTCATTGATTCTTATCAGGACCTCATAGAAAAGGAGAGGGAGGGTTATAATTAACATTGTTTTTCTTTGACAGGTTTCAAAAGCACTGAAAAGTTAAGTGATATAACACATTACGCAGCAAGGCAATATTGAAGTCAGTAACTGATTTTGCAGCATGATGAAATTTTAAAGTCTTTTTTATAAACCAACGTTATGTGTCATGGTTCAGAACCTGCCCTATATTTGTTGAGAAGCTCTCTGGAGTCATTCTTTAATTCCTTTCTTTCCTTTGTCTAACAGGAGCTCTTCTCAACCTTCAGCCTTAAGGATGTTGGTTGTTGTGGGTACAAAAGCAAAGAGGACTTGAGTCTGGCTCTTCCCTCTCCATCCAGCCTCCTTTGTCAACCAATAAACATTTATTAAGCACTTACTATGTGCCAGGCACTGTGTTAAGTCTGAGGGCACAAAGAAAGAGAAGAGACTGTATCTGTTCTCAAGAAGTTCCCAGTCTAATGGGGCTTACAATATCCCAAGCTTTAAAGCTTTGACTACTCACTAATTGTTCCCAACCACTCATTTGGCCAAGGGAAGTTTTCATATGCTTGGGGTAGACATCCCCATAAGTCACCAATAGGTTTGAACCTTCCATCTGGTTTAGCCTAACTCCCAAGATAGTTTTACCAGAGTGTGGCTGTTGCACATGCTACAGCTTCTTGGAGCTACCAGTAGAAGTTGAGTTTTGGCAAAATATTGGTAGACACCAAAGAGGGAGGAGTGGTCCTGAAAAGGGCTTGGCAAGTCCTGAGACCAGAACTCTCTGAACACCACCATGAAGGCAGCTTAGAGCTTCTTCAGACATCAGAGACACCATCACCATCCAGCCCATCCTTGCCCATCACCAGTTGTTCTGACTTTGTCTTGCCACTGGATTTGGTTGACTATGGAAGAGGGAGTGGGGCTATATTGTAACAATGATCAACCATGAAAGACTTAACTACTCTGATCAAGACAATCATCCAAGACAATTTTGAGGGGCTGAAGGTGAAAAATACCATCCACTTCCAAAGGAAGAACTGATGAAATTTGAATGCAGACTGAAGCATATTTTTTTAACTTTATTTTCCTTATTTTTTTGTGACCTGAAGGATGTAGTCCAATAGGGAGACCACCCAGGAGCTGAGATGCTGAGTTTTGAAGCCAGGGAACCGCATATCCAGGGCCATATCTAGAAATGATCATAGTGTCTCTCCACTCTCCCCAGGGACAGAGGTAGTAGAGAGAAGGTGTGCCCCAGTTCAAGGGGATAATACTGATTACTGTACTTGTTTTTTTTCTATTTCTTTTAAGGAAATATCCCTTTGTAAAAGTTAATCGATCCAGCTGTGTGACCATGGACAAGTCACTTAACCCCCATTGCCTAGCCCTTACCACTCTTCTGCCTTAGATTGGTTCCAAGAGGGAAGATAAGGGTTTAAAAAAAAGTTAATTGATGTTAATTTGTTAGATAACATTAGGGTTCTAATCACTAGTGATTGATATTGGGGGGAACATTAGAATGGGGCTCAAGGCAATAGCATTATTATTTTTTAAAAACATTTTTTCAGTTAACAAGCATTTGTTTCCTCCTACTTCTCCCTGATTAAAAAAAAAATCTTGCAACAAAGGTGCATAATCAAGCAAAACAAATCCCTACATTGAGCTGAAAGTATTATAAAGACCCTTCAGGGTCTCCATGTCATCCCCAGAAGCCTGTGAGGGGAAAATGGCGCTGAGCTATGGTGATCTTAGCCACCAATGCCAACACCTGGGCTTGGGAGAGTGAATCTGGATCTCACAAGGAAGGGCTGCATGTATAAAGTGCTTTGCGACCCTAGAAGTACTACACAAATTTAAGTCGTTATTAAATTCTATAATATGAACGGAGATAATGAAATAGAGCGCAGACAATGTAAGTTGGCAGGGGCACCAGTAACAGGGAGGAGGAGAGACCAGGATGAGCATGAGGTCACACTGAGCAGAAGCAGACCCGATCTTTGTGGCAGAGGTGAGGGAGAAGAGCATTCCAGACATGAAGGACACAGACAGGAGATAGAATGTCCTGTATGAGGAGCAGCAAGTAGAGCACTTGGGCTGGAGTAAAGAGGGTGTGAAGGAGAATAACATGCAATCAGTCTGGAAGAGATAGGCTGGAGCCAGCCTCTGAAATGCTTGAAATGTCCAACAGAGGCCTTTGTATTTTACTCTAAAGGCAACCAAGAGCGCCCCGAGCTGCTTGAGCAGGAGAGTAATGGGGCTGGATCTGGGCTTTGGGGATAGAACTTGGACAGCTGTGGGCAGGCTGGATGGAAGAGGGGAGTGATTAGAGGCAGGAAGCCCAATTAGGAGGCTACTGCTGGGTGGCTCAGTGGATTGAGAGTCAGACTTAGAGATGGGAGGTCCTAGGTTCAAATTTGGCCGTAGACACTTCCCAGCTGTGTGACCCTGGGCAAGTCACTTGACCCCCCTTGCCTAGCCCTTACCACTCTTCTACCTTGGAGCCAATACTCCAAGATGGAAGGTAAGGGATTTAAAAAAAAAAAAAAAGGAGGCTACTGCAATAATCCAAGTGAGAGACGATGGGGGCATGACCCAAAGTAGAGAGAGGTGAGCAGAGGTTAGAGATGTGGGAAAAGAATCATCAAAACTTAATATAAGGTTGCACAAGATAAAACTAACATGAAACAGAATATTCTATAATACTCTATCACATCAATGTATAGAAATTACAGAAGGCAACTTTAGGCTTGGTGCAAGGAAACCTCCTAAAAATGAGAACGATCCCAAAATGGAGCTGGGTGTCTTGGCAGGTGATGGATTCTCCCTCATTGGAGGCTTTTGAGGAAAGTCTGGAAGATTACTTGATGAGTCTATTGCAGAGAAGAGTATTATACAAGTGTGAATTCGATTGTGTAGCCACTGAGGTCTCTCCCAAGTCTGATATTCTATTACTGTCAAGTTTTATTGAATTCTAATTGGCTTCTATATACAGGGCACTGGGATATAAAGATTTTATTTTTTTGGAAAACAATTTTAAAAATATAGATTTTTCTCTTACTGCTATAGATGCCATTAGGGAGATGTAGCTGCCAAATCCCTGCAACTCTCATGAATG
Source organism: Monodelphis domestica (assembly GCF_027887165.1). Taxonomy (NCBI): domain Eukaryota; kingdom Metazoa; phylum Chordata; class Mammalia; order Didelphimorphia; family Didelphidae; genus Monodelphis; species Monodelphis domestica. The sequence continues at coordinate 176,768,720 of NC_077232.1, read as the reverse complement.
ATCTCAATATTCCCAAGCTTACTGAAAAAGTGGAGCTTACAGAGTTGAGAAACAAGGCAGGCAATTTGATTTCTCATTTGGGGCATGGTTGCCTAAGAAAAACACATATTTTCTAGTTCTCCAAGATTATTATGCCTGATGTCATGGACCCACACTTTTAGGAAAAAAGATATCTTTTGTTTTCATTCCACCTTCATTTATATTTAAATCTTTCCTCCCTCCCTTTCTCAGAGTTTCATCTTCTGTATCTACAAATTTAAAGAGGGGGAGAAAAAAAAACTCAGCAAAACTGATCAATACATCATTGGAGTCAGAAAGAATATGTAATGTTTAGCCTCCGTAGTCCCCACTTTTTGAAAGATGGGAAAGAGATACATTTTCTCATCTCTTTGTGGCCAAGCATGGTGTTCTTAATTAAGCTTGTCCCCTGATAAAACTATCAGGGGACAAGCTTATTGGAATAAAATGAGACATTCGTAGGTCATTCAACAGTCAAGAAAAGATTTATTTGGCCACAGTAGAAGGATGTTCAACAAGGGTAGGCATGTGGGAACCCCTGAGATGATTCAGCTTTCATCTAAAGCACCATGTTTGTTGTTGTTAAGTCATTTTTCAGTTGTGTCCAACTTTTCATGACCCCATTTGGTCTTTTCTTGGCAATGCTACTGTCGTTGTTTGCCATTTCCTTCTCCAACTCATTTTACAAATGAGGAAACTGAGGCAAACAGGGTTAAGTGACTTGTCCAGGGTCACAAAGCTAGGAAGTGTCCGGGGACAGATTTGAACTCAGGCAGAGGGGTCTTCCTGACTCTGGCCTGATTCCATCGATTGTATCACCTCCCTGCCCCAATTCACAGACTTATTCCTCTTACTCTCCCTTCTGTATTCATACTGCCCAAGTTCCACATAGGACACACACTTTCTGAGCATCCTTTGTGAATCACTCTTTTCTGTTGCAAACACACTTGGCTTCACACTTTGTGGAGAAAGTTTACACTAAAGTGCTCTAACAACAATATCAAGTCATAGTCCTGGAGGCTCCCACTTTTCCTTATAGAGGTGTAATAATGGATGGGGAACACTGAATAACTTATCATACTCAGCTGATACATTAGTTTAAATTTTTAAAATTAATAATAAAAATAGTTTAAATGAAATGGATATTTTATTAACAACAAAATTCTTATAAATTTGACAAAGTTCTCTATTTCAGATATGAGACCTCTCTGAGAAACTGCCTATACATTTTCCCCCAAATTTTATGATTTCCCTCTAATTTGACTACATTAATTTTATTTGTACAAAACCTTTTTAAATTTAACGTATTTAGTTCTCCATTTCATATATGACAATGTTTTCTATCTCTCATTTATTCATAAATCCTTCTATCTTTGAATCTCATAGGTATGTTCCCTGTTCTAATTTGTTTATGATATCTCCCTTTATGCCCAGGTCATGTATCCATTTTAATCTTATTTTACTAAATGGTGTAAGATATTGATCTATATCTAGTTTCTGTCTGAATGCTTTCAGATCCCGCCCCCCGCCCCCCAATTTTCTTTAATCAAATAGTGAATTATTATCTAAAAAGCTTGGATTTTTATTTTGTAGAACAAAAGTTTATTTTCCCGTTGTTTGTCATATGTCTGACCTGTTTCACTGATCTACTTTCTGTTTCTTAGCCAATACCAGATAGTTTTAGTGATTATTGCTTTATAATTCAGTTTAAAATCTGGTACTGCTAGATTGTCTTAATTTGCATTTTCATTAATTCCTTTTATATTCTTGTCCATTTGTTCTTCAAAATGAACTTTTAAATTATTTTTTTCTAGTTCAACAAAATAATTTTGTTGATAATTTAGTTGGGATGGCATTGAATCCGTAGATTAGTTTAGGAAGGTATATGAATATGAGCCATTCCCTAATTGATAGATAAATGATCAAAATATATTAACAGTTTTTGGATGAGGAAATTAAAGCTACATATAACCATGTGAAAAAATGTTCCAAGACATTTCAGGGCATTTAAAGATTTATATCTTTAATTACATTGATAGCAAAAGGAACTGAGCGGGATGAGGGAAATTAATTGTTTGTTACCTATTGTCAATCCTTTGTGTTTTTTGCATTTTCCGTTGGGTAAAATAAAGACTGCCCAAGTACACAAATTTGTTACTTTGAATGTTTGTTCAGGAACTAGAGAACCTACATGTGTGAAAATCCAGAGAAGGAAATACAACCTAAAGAAATAGTGACCATGTAAACCATTCCCAAGATCAGGTCCAGCCCTTATAACTTGGGGTTATAACTGGGTCGCAGGACACTGAAAAGTATGCATCTTTCCTCCCCCTAAAATGATGAAGTACACAGAAAGCCATTCAGAAATTTAGCTCTAAGGCTGGATCTCCAAAATCCTGGTTTAAGAATTTTGGAGTTGATGTTCTGGGCAAATATAGTGGTGTTCACAGACATATTGTGCACAGTCATGAATAGAGACTGCATTAGACTGGAAGTGGAACCTGTCATTAGAAGACACAGGTATATTCACAGAGGAAATGTCATCAGTATACCAACTACATCTGGAAGATACTTTCATTTATATTCTCTAAAGGGAAATGCTGAAATGTACATGAATATAAACTGGGGTGGGGTAGGCTTAAAAAAAAAAAAGCAAAACCTCTGGAATGTGTTTCCGAGTGAGCCAAGCACATTACAAATTTATTTCCCCGATTATCTTTGCTTTCCAAATTAAATGATTAGCACCACAATTCCTAAAGTCAAAGAGTCAAGCTGGACCAAATCAAATTCACCCAGAGAAAAACCAAAAGGGCATTTGCTTCAAAGATAAAATGATAACTAACAAACATCTTCCCCCAACATCTTGGATCAGTTCCTATCTGTCCCACTAATTCAGTTTAATTCCATTTAATTCAAAGATATGGCATGACTGCCAGATGACTTTTCTTCTCAAATACCACTGATCAGGGTCTTGAGGTTTATTCCCTAAGCTTATTCCTTTCTCCTCAAGGCATCAGTGCTATATTGACTGAAAATCTTAGAAAACAAAGATGCTGGGATATAAGGAACTGTTTTTACAACATATCTCAAGGGAAGCTACCCAAAAAATAGAGTAAAACCATTAAAGAAATTACAACCCCCCCTCCCCAACAGGGGGTAATTAGGTAGAAATCAGACATTATCAACTCATATATCAACTCTCTCATTTTTATGAGAATGATCTATACCTGTAGCAAAGATATCCTTGATAAAAATATGAGAGGAGGATAGTCAGATCTTGACAAAAATTTTCCACGGCAGATAATCATTTTTAGTTTTACAACTTATTGAACTGTATAGAGGATACACTATGTTTAATTTGTTGAATACAAAAAAACAAATAAAATGAATGAATGAATGAATGAATTGACCTGGTAGAGCAAAAGTAAACCTGAATGACTCTCTTTCAACAAGGAATCTCATACATAAAGGCCAAGATCATACAAGATTGCTTAATAAATGCAACCACAGAAATGGCTATCCAATCATACTCTACCATCTAGGGAGCCACAATACCTGGAGATGGGTCTCTGTCAAAGGTGTTTGCCATCCTCAGGAAAGATGTCCTCTCCCAGTCTATTGGGTCCTCCTTCCCCAGAGGCTTATTGCATGTCATTCTCATTCAAACCAGTCAAGCAGGGAAGAGAACCAGTTTTTCCTGTTTATTGCTTTTAAATGCATGCTATGGGCCTTCTCAATGGCCAATACCAGTCTTCCATTATATTTTGTTTTTTTAAGCTCTTACCTTCCATCTTAGAAGTAATGATAAGTATTGGTTCCGAGGCAAAAGAGCAGGAAGGGCTAGCTAGGCAATGGGGGTTAAGTGATTTGTCCAGTCACCCAGCTAGGAAGTTTGTTGAACCCTGGACCTCCCATCTCTAGGCCTGGCTCTCAATCCACCAAGCTGCCCCCTGTCTTCCATTACTCTTGAAAAGTAAGTTACACATAAGAGAGATTTACAGTTTTATGTACAATATTTATTTTTTTAATGTTGCAAATGGACTAAATATGCTGGATAAGACATATTTTTGGACACGGCCAATGTGGGGATTTGCTTTGCTTGATTGCATATTTATTACAAGGGTTTTGTTTTTCTTTCTTTTCCAATGGGAAGGAAGAGGTCAGAAGAAGGAGGTGGATTTTTATTCACTGGAAAAAATAAGAAGAGTCTCGGTTCCAGAGAATTTAGTTGTTATGGAAAGCCAATGAGTGAGCCAACCTGTGCCCAAAGAGACATAGGGGTGACTGTTGAGTCTTTTCCCCAATGATAGAGTGCCTGAGACTTAACTAAGACAGGTTAAATTCAGTTTTTCCAAGTGCCAAATCAGATACCTAACTAATAGGATATATTTCAAGTGGTCTAAACAGAACAGAAAAATTCAAATCCAGGGAGAAAAAGAAAGCAGTTTCCAAGAGACTTGGGTTTAAAAACCTCCATATGAAGAGATTTAAATCTGATATTATATCATGACCAAGATTGATTAGTAGGTTAGAAAAGAACTAATCAAAGGGAAAGTCTAGTATCTTAGGGTTGGTGCACAGGACTGGGATTGAGTTGTAATAAGGTATGCTCTGGGGAGGCTTGAACAAAAGCTGAAAGTCTGCAAATGGGAAGGGAGTGGGAAAAATGAAATGAAATACTTTTTTTACATTTTAGACATTATTTTTTTTTTAATTTGGTCAATTTCAAACATTATTCCTTGGTTACTTGGGAGGGGAGGGAGGAATCAAAAATGAAATACATTTTTATTAGTTAAAAAAATTAAAATGAAAAATAAATTTTAAAAGTCAAACCTAAACATAAAATAAAGCAGGACTTGGTTGAATAGAGCCAACCTCTTGAACAATCTCGGAGCAGAAGGGGGCCACTTGTCTCATAAATTGTAGCAAGGATTCTCTTTGGGTTGGAGACTGGACTTCCAACCCTACAATTAAAGTGCTGTATAAATATCAGCTGTGATTATTATGAACCTGTTGACAGAATGAATTGGCTAAATTTTTACTATGTTTCTTACCTGTTTTCATCTTATTCCATTTAGGCCTCACTGAAATTCTTTCTCAGAACTTGGCATTTTGAGCCTGCCTTATAAAATAGAGTCAAGAAACACGCAGAGATATTCCACAAAAATGATTGTTTTAAGTAGAACATGAACCTGCCTCTGAGCTAGGCTCTTCCTTTAGCTGTGTAAAAAGGTGGATGGGCAGCTGGACCACTGAGCCTCTCTTTGGCCTGTTTTAGTAGTGGACTAACCCTATTTTTTAAGATCTCTTTTCCTTGTACTGGTGATACATTATTACATGGGACTAGTCAGTCAATAAGAATGAATTGTGCTAGGCACTGTGCTAAGTGCTGGGGATACAGAGGAAGGGGAAAAAGTCAGCAAGAGCTCATGATGTTAGGAGAGATTCAATATGTGGGGGGTCAAATTGGAGATTCGGTGAGAAGAGAAGGCTCTAGGATTAAGGGAGATCAGGAAAAGCTTTTTGTTGAAGGGGATGCTTATGGACCAGGGATACCAGGAAAGCCAAAACCGTCTCTGCCTTCAAGGAACTCCCCTTATAATGGACTAATATAAAAAAAAACAAAAACAAAAAATGAGGCAGCTTGGTGATATAGAGAGCTGATCTTGCACTTTGGAATACAGCACTTCTCAAATCCAGCCATTAATGCATCTTAACTGTGTAACCTGGGCCACCCTCTAAGACTATCAATTTAGAGCAGGTGCTAACATAGAAGGGGTTTTCTCTGACAGTTCTCTATATCGATGAAATCCTAAATCTACTCCAAAATAATCTTCTCTTGTTGTTCAATCATGTCAGACTTTGTACGACCCCCATATGGAATTTTCTGGGCAAAGATACTGGTGTAGTTTGCCATTTCCTCCTCCAGCTCATTTTACAGATGAAGAAACTGAGGCAGAGTTAAGTGACTTGACCAGAGTCACACAGCTAGTAAGTGTCTGAGGCCAGATTTGAACTAGATGAATCTTCCTGACTCCAGGTCTGACCCTCTATCCCTCTGGGCCACCTAGTTACCCTGTAAATCTTTTCTTTTCTTTTCTTTTCTTTTCTTTTCTTTTCTTTTCTTTTCTTTTCTTTTCTTTTCTTTTCTTTTCTTTTCTTTTCTTTTCTTTTCTTTTCTTTTCTTTTCTTTTCTTTTCTTTTCTTTTCTCTTCTTTTCTCTTCTTTTCTTTTTTTTTAAACCCTTACCTTCCATCTTGGAGTCAATACTGTGTATTGCCTCCAAGACAGAAAAGTGGTAAGGGCTAGGCAATGGGGGTCAAGTGACTTGCCCAGGATCACACAACTGGGAAATGTCTGAGGCCACATTTGAACCTAGGACCTCCTGTCTCTAGGCCTGGCTCTCAATCCACTGAGCTACCCAGCTGCCCCCCCTGTAAATCTTTTATTAAGAGCATTCTTTTTTTTTTTTAATGTTTCCCCAGGTGCATTTATTTTATTTTATTCATTTTTTAATTTGGAAATTTTTATTTAATTAATTAATTGAGAATATTTTTCCATGGTGACAAGATTCTCTTAAGAATATTCTTTTTTTTAAATAATATTTTATTTGATCATTTCCAAGCATTATTCATTAAAGACAAAGATCATTTTCTTTTCCTCCCCCCCACCCCCCATAGCCAACTCGTGATTCCACTGGGTATCACATGTGTTCTTGATTCGAACCCATTGCCATGTTGTTAATATTTGCATTAGAGTGTTCGTTTAGAGTCTCTCCTCTGTCATGTCCCCTCAACCACTGTAGTCGGGCAGTTGCTTTTCCTCGGTGTTTCTACTCCCTCAGTTTGTCCTTTGCTTATGAATAGTGTTTTTTCTCCTGGATCCCTGCAGATTGTTCAGGGACATTACACCGCCATTAATGGAGAAGTCCATTACGTTCCATTATACCACAGTGTATTAGTCTCTGTGTACAATGTTCTCCTGGTTCTGCTCCTCTCGTTCTGCATCACTTCCTGGAGGTTGTTCCAGTCTCCATGGAACTCCTCCACTTTATTATTCCTTTGAGCACAATAATATTCCATCACCAACATGTACCACAATTTGCTCAGCCATTCCCCAATTGATGGGCATCCCCTCATTTTCCAATTTTTGGCCACCACAAAGAGCGCAGCTATGAATATTCTTGTACAAGTCTTTTTGTCCATTATCTCTTTGGGGTACAGACCCAGCAGTGCTATGGCTGGATCAAAGGGTAGATATTCTTTTATCGCCCTTTGGGCATAGTTCCAAATTGCCCTCCAGAATGGTTGGATCAGTTCACAACTCCACCAGCAATGAATCAATGCCCCTACTTTGCCACATCCCCTCCAGCATTCATTACTTTCCATAGCTGTCATGTTAGCCACTCTGCTAGGTGTGAGGTGATACCTCAGAGTTGTTTTGATTTGCATTTCTCTGATTATAAGAGATTTAGAACACTTCTTCATATGCTTATTAATAGTTTTGATTTCTTTATCTGAAAACTGCCTATCCATGTCCCTTGCCCATTTATCAATTGGGGAATGGCTTGATTTTTTGTACAATAGATTTAGCTCTTTATAAATTTGAGTAATTAAACCTTTGTCGGAGGTTTCTATGAAGATTTTTTCCCAATTTGTTGTTTCCCTTCTGATTTTAGTTACATTGGTTTTGTTTGTACAAAAACTTTTTAATTTGATGTAGCCAAAATTATTATTTTACATTTTGTGACTCTTTCTATGTCTTGCTTGGTTTTAAAGTCTTTCCCCTCCCAAAGGTCTGACATGTATACTATTCTGTGTTTACCCAATTTACTTATGGTTTCTTTCTTTATGTTTAAGTCATTCACCCATTTTGAATTTATCTTGGTGTAGCATGTGAGGTGTTGATCCAAACCTAATCTCTCCCACACTGTCTTCCAATTTTCCCCAGCAGTTTTTATTGAATAGTGGATTTTTGTCCCAAAAGCTGGGATCTTTGGGTTTATCGTATACTGTCTTGCTGAGGTCTCTTGCCCCCAGTCTATTCCACTGATCCCCCTTTCTGTCTCTTATCCAGTACCAAATTGTTTTGATGACTGTGGCTTTGTAATATAGTTTAAGGTCTGGGACTGCAAGGCCCCCATCATTTGTGTTTTTTTTTTCATTATTTCCCTGGATATCCTTGATCTTTTGTTATTCCAAATGAACTTTGTTATGGTTTTTGTCTAAATCAGTAAAGAAATATTTTGGGAGTTCCATGGGTATGGCACTAAATAGATAAATAAGTTTGGGTAGGATGGTCATTTTTATTATATTGGCTCGTCCTATCCATGAGCAGTTAATGTTTTTCCAATTGCTCAAGTCTAGTTTTAGTTGTGTGGCGAGTGTTTTGTAGTTGTGTTCATATAGTTCCTGTGTTTGTCTCGGGAGATAGATTCCTAGGTATTTTATTTTGTCTAAGGTGATTTTGAATGGGATTTCTCTTTCTTAAGAATATTCTAAAGTAGCTTTTGAAGAGGAACTAGAAAGACCTAGAGCTTAGCCACTAAGGCACAAATAAAAGGAATATGCTGAGAACAAAGATGGTGGCCATAGAGTGTTTAGTTTTCCCTTTGCACAATAGATGGCATCTTGGGAAATGACCCCTGCCATTTTGCCTCCAATTTACCACCAGGCTGGAGACTTTTCAGTGTTTTTTTAGTTCAGTGTGATTCCCTTAAATATCAAAGCCAGAAGGGACTGTAGACATCATAAGATGTTGGGATCATTGATTTAGAGCTGGAAGGGATTGGAGAGGTCATTTAGGTCATTTCATTTTACCGAGGAGGAAACTACTACTCTGTCTCTAGTGGGAAGCTGAATCCAGTCTCCTACATCTTTATTTTGATGAGAATGAAATTGAGTACTTCTGATTTTTCTCAGATTTACAAATGCTCACAACTTTATGAAGTATTCGATCCTATTGCCTTCAGGGGAAATTCAGAAACTTAGAAAGATCTTAAGAAAACATTTTTCTCCTTTCTTTGACTTTCATCCCCCCCCCCCCCCTTCCCCCTTTACCAACCTCAGCACAAGCTGGTTTTGGCTGACAAGGCAGCTTTTGAAGAATGATAGTTCACGTAGAATATACCATAATGACTCAGTAAGGTTTGTGGTACTAATATTGCTATTCCCATTTTGCAGATGGAGAAACTCCAGTATAGCGTTGATCAGCAATTTGACCAGGCTAGAAAGTGTGGCAAGTTATTTCATTCTCCTGACTCTTAAAATAATAGCTCTTTACCCTTATGCCACAGTCTCTCAAGACAAGAAAATAAAATGATGTATTTAAATCAAACTTGAAACCTTCAGAGATCAAGCCCATCACATAGTCTGGGAAGGGGGGGTGTCTTAGCCTTTTTTGTGTCATGGATCCCTTTGCAGCCCTGGTCACTAATAGTCAGGAAATGCTTACTAAGCATCTACTGTATAACAGGCAACATGCTAAGCACTGAGGATACAAATGAGAGAAAAGGGTCTCTTTAGCCTCAAGGAGCTTACAGTTTAATGGGAGAAGACAATATATAAAAGGAAGCTGAAAAGGTAGGAGGCATGATGTCATAGCTGGAAAAGTCTGACCTCTCAATAAAAGTCCTGCTAAAACCTATGGAGTCCTCTGAATGCTTTTAAATGCATGAAATACAATAAATACAATTGAAAGGAAATTGATTATATTGGAATTATGATATTATTTCCCCCATCCAATTTTATTGGTCCTCTGGAATTTATCCATAGCTCAGGTTAAGAAATCCTGGTCCAGGAGAAAAGAGAAAGGTCATAAACTTCATGAGAAAAGATCTGTATTTTTCAGTTTGGGGATGAAAATCAGAGTTTCTGGCTCTGATTATTTTAATTATTATTTTTTCAATACTTCTTCACCTTATATAAATGATCATCACAAGATAGTGAGCAGGGAGGTTCTGTTGTCTAAGGCATGGATCCAGGACCTTGAGGCATCAACTGTGGGGCCAGGATATTTACTCACTGGCTGGGTGGTCAGACCTTGCTCCCTCCTCAAATTGGACAGATGAACTGAGACCTAGGGCGTGGTCAGAGAAAAGGGAGAAGGCAAAGCATAGTGGGATATGTTCATTCTTCTTTGCCTTGGCTGTGAGGAGCAGAATTTAAGGTCCTGGGTTGGGATGGTCTGATGGAAACTATTTTTTGTTTTTGTTTTCTTTTACCGATAGGGAATTGGACAGAAGTCTATGCTCCATTTCCTTTTCTCTTCAAGGCTCCTCATATGCTGAAAACTGTAATTGGTCTCCTCTGTCCTATAATAGCTCATATTTATGTAACTCTTTAAAATTTACCAAGACCACTCCTGCACCAGTACTCCACAAAGCAATTTTGGAAACTATGCTCCCAAATTCATTAAACTTTGATGCATGGATATCACTACTAAGCCTATGTCCCAAGGAGATTAAAGAAAGAAGAAAAAGACACTTATGTACAAAAATATTTAGAACAAGTTCTTCCTTCCTTCCTTCCTTCCTTCCTTCCTTCCTTCCTTCCTTCCTTCCTTCCTTCCTTCCTTCCTTCCTTCCTTCCTTCCTTCCTTCCTTCCTTCCTTCCTTCCTTCCTTCCATCAGTTCTAAGACAGAAGACTGATAAAGACTGAGTAAAGGGCATTAAATGACTTCCTGGGGGTCACACAGCTAGGAAGTCTCTGAGGCCAAATTTGAACCCAGGATCCCTCATCTCTAGGTCTGACTATCCATTGAACCACCTAGTTGCCCTTCCATGCATTTCCATGTGCTGACTACCATGCTTGAAATTCGCTCCCTCATCTCCATCTCCTCTCCTCTCTGGCTTCCTTCAAGTATCAGTTCAAATCCTACCTTCTGCAACAGGCTTTTACTGGCTCCCCACCTCCCTCACCCCAGTGTTAGTGCCTTCCTTCTGAGACCTCTCAAAATTGATCTAGCTTGTATATAGTTGTTTGCATCTTGTCACCCCCATTAAATTATAAGCCTCCTGAGGGCAGGGAGTGTCTTTGCTTTTCTTTGCATCCCCAGCCCTTAGCATAGTGCTTGACACATAGTAAACTCTTAATAAATTACTTGTTGACTTGACTTGATTCAAGGTCCCTAAGACTGCCAGGTGCAGCCAAACCTAGGGCCCACCCAGGACTTTGGTGCCATTTTCAAAACAATCCCAACAAAGGACATTGATTCATGAAAATCTGTCAACTCACTTCACCCTGGAGCATTTTAAATGCTCCAGACATGGGAAACCCTGCATTTCCCCAGCTCAGGCCTGTGGTTTCCACATATGTAGGCTCAGCAAACTTAACTGTAATCTACAGTCCCAAGCCTATTGGATAGGAATGTACAGAAATGTTCAGAGCCAGGGACCAAAGGGATTTGTTTTTGTTGTTCTGTTTTTTGGGGGCGGCAAAGCTGGTGTTGGAACAATATTGGCTGGCAGGGAAAGAAGGGTGGGAGGGACTTTAAAATCAGTTTTTAAACTAATGGAGGAAAGAAGATGTCAGAGCATTCTGCCCTAAATCAGCAACCCCCCCCCCCAAACTGATGGAATTTAAAATTGCCTTAAAGCTAGTGTCATTTAGTGCACTCCAAGCTTTTAGTGTCATTGGAGGAGAGGTAGGGGAGACTGGGCTAGAAGGGACCTGAGCCTCATCCCCCACTGCACTACCAATTCAGACAGTTAGTATTACTTTCTCTTGGCTCTTTTTATTCGAATATAAAAAGATTTGGCCAGAGGCACTCCAGCTCTTTCTATGTCCTGACTGTGTAGAAGAACACCTGGCTCCCAGAGCCTGTATGTAGGCTGGCTAGCCAAGGGGAGGTCCTGAAATGAAACCATAAGCAAATATTTTTTCAGCAAATGGCCCCAATTGCTGTGGTCTCACTCACCACGTTGAGCTTGCATGGTAGCTGTGAACCCTTTTCAGATTCAGCCCTTATTTACAGAGCTCCAGCTTTATTTTTATCTCTTTTTTTAGTTATACAATTGGTGGCTTTAAGAAACAAATATTTCCCAACATACCATCCTTCCCCCAATATTGAACCCTCCTTTGGGAATAAAGAAGAAATCAAGGAAAACTGACAGTCAAACAACCAGTTCTGATTAAGTATATCCAATACCCATAATCTCCACTTACTACTCAGAGGACAGATATAGATTTCATCTTCTGTTCCCTGGAACCAAGATTGCGCATTGAGGTCAGTTGCATTTAGCATTTTTTTGGTCTCCTCCCCCCCCTCTCCCCTCTCCTCTCCTCTCCTCTCCTCTTTCCTCTCCTCTCCTCTCCTCTCCCCTTTCCTTTCCTTTCCTTTCCTTTCCTTTCCTTTCCTTTCCTTTCCTTTCCTTTCCTTTCCTTTCCTTTCCTTTCCTTTCCTTTCCTTTCCTTTCCTTTCCTTTCCTTTCCTTTCCTTTCCTTTCCTTTCCTTTCCTTTCCTTTCCTTTCCTTTTCCTTTCCTTTCCTTTCCTTTCCTTTCCTTTCCTTTCCTTTCCTTTCCTTTCCTTTCCTTTCCTTTCCTTTCCTTTCCTTTCCTTTCCTTTCCTTTCCTTTCCTTTCCTTTCCTTTCCTTTCCTTTCCTTTCCTTTCCTTTCCTTTCCTTTCCTTTCCTTTCCTTTTTCCTTTCCTTTCCTTTCCTTTCCTTTCCTTTCCTTTCCTTTCCTTTCCTTTCCTTTCCTTTCCTTTCCTTTCCTTTCCTTTCCTTTCCTTTCCTTTCCTTTCCTTTCCTTTCCTTTCCTTTCCTTTCCTTTCCTTTCCTTTCCTTTCCCTTTCCCTTTCCCTTTCCCTTTCCCTTTCCCTTTCCCTTTCCCTTTCCCTTTTCCTTTTCCTTTTCCTTTTCCTTTTGTAATCCTTACCTTTGTCTTGGAATCAATAGTGTGTATTAGAAGAGAGGTAAGGGCTAGGCAATGGGGGTTAAGTGACTCACCCAAGGCCAATCCCATACCAGAAGCTCTAGTCTCTAGGCATTTTTTTTAATTGAAGTTTGCAAAATGCTTTAAATGCAATAATCTTGTTGGAGCAACTTAATGATTCTGTGTGATCTGTTCTACTTTGAATATGGGAATGGTTTTTAAGTTCAGAATTTTAAAAAAATGTAAAAACCAACTCTGGTATCATTATCTCAGTTTTACAGATTATAAAACTAAGGCTTATCCCAATCCCCTTAAATATTTAGTTCCTTTCCTTTATTGATTATCTTTAACTTATTCTTAATAGAGAGAAATATAGGGTACTATGGGAGGAAGGTACTGAGATGTGGAGTGACCTGCCCAAGGTCACAGGTAGCTAGAAGCAGAGTCAATTTTCAAGCCCAGATCTTCTGATTCCAAGACTTTTACTATTATAATGTTTTGCTTTAGCCTATTCATGATCTCTCCATCCAAATTCCAACCATTATGAGCCCAAGGTGCACCTGGTATTGTGATGTGAATTTGGGTACCTCTTATTAGGATTCAGATACTCTAGGCTTGAATTTTAGCAAAGCCACTTACTACCCATGTGAGTATCATTTGAACAAGCCATTTAATCTCTCTGGATTTTCTTATTTGTACAATGAAGGGGTTGTATTAGATCCCTTCCAATTCTAAATCTATGATCCTATGATCTCTACATAGATATTCACAGGTAGAAAAGTTCCATAGACCAAAGATATCGAGATTATGTGAAGAATCTGTTCAGGTTGAACTCCTTGTTAACAAAGTGAAAGGGGTTGAAAGATGGGGCCTTTGTTTAGGAAGTGAAGATGCCTCCCTATGCAAAGAAACCAGATCTTCATTGATTCAGCATTTGAGACTTCCTTCTTGTACAGATGTTATCTACTTAACTGGGCATGAAACCTTCTTGCCGTGGGCACTCATTGATCCATTGATACCACATTAAGGCTACCATTAGTCCATTTACTGTCTCAGACTCATTCCATGGAAGGAAACCTGCAAAACCCAATGGATCTTCAGGGAAGTATATACCAGGAGACCATCCAGAAGCCCCAGAAAAGAAAAGATTTAAGGGGTCAAAGAATTAGTGTTAGGTAAACATATTGGTGGAAGGTGAGGAGTTCTTGGGCCAAGTTGAGAGCTGTAGGAATGCAAGATGGTGGCAATGGAATGGCAATGGTGAAATTCTCAGCAACTGGAATAACTTCAGAATTAAGTATTCTGTTAGTCAATCAATAAATATCTATTATGTGCCAGTGCTAAATCCTTGGGATGCAAAGACAGTATCTGCCCTCAAGGAGCTCACAGTTGAATGGAGGAGGCAATATGCAAACTATACTCCAGCTATGGACAAACAATATCCATACAAGATAAATGGGAGATAATCACAGAAGGAAAGTACTACAATTAAGGAGGATTGGGAGAAGTTTCCAGTAGAAGGTGAAATTTTTAGCTGGAACTTGAAAGAATTCAGGAGGCAGAGATGAAGAGGAAGAACATTCAAAGCATGGAGAATAGCCAGTGGAAGCACAGGGAATGTAAAGATTGTCTTGTATAAGGAATAGAAAGGAAACCTGTGTCACTGGATTGCGTAATGGAGATCAATAAGGTATAAGAGGAAGTAGGAGTAGGAGGGCACCAAAAAGAGGATTTTATATTTGATCCTGGAGGCAACAGGTAGCCACAAGACCAAGATAAGGAGTTGCTAGACAATATTTATTTCCTGGACTGAGCCTCCTGGACAGAAAAGGAGTTTCACAGAGTTGTTGGATCAGACACAAGCCAGAGTATCAAGGAATAGAACCATAATATAGATGGAGCCAATCTGGACCATGCTGTCCATTGGATCTCTGAGATATAAATGGATTATGCATGTCTAAGAAAAAGGTATTGACTATCAAACCCAAGTATTTTCTTTTGTTTTTATTTATTTTTAAAAATTAATTAAAAACCCAAGTACTTTCCAGTTTTGAGTAGGCAGAAGGCCTGATAGGGGTAAGATAGTAAGTTTAGAGGATAGTTTTACACCCTTGGGGAAGTTGAGCTTATATGAAATAGGGTTTGCTTGATTCTCTGGAAACTTCAGAGTTCTCTACTGTGTAGCATCTCCTGTGGGTTATATCTCCAATTTCCATATTCATGGTTTGAAAGCTCTGGAGTATGATTACTCTCTTAATTTCTAGGGGGAACCCTGTGGGAAGGTAGTATGCTCCCCATTAACAATTGGATAATATACACAATTGGCACTTAGCAAAGATATTTACTAGAATAACAGAGTAAAAATAGTAGCTACAAAACATTTTTTAAAATAAACCTGGGATATAGTCTCCCTCAGATACATATAGCATCCATGTTAAAAAAAAAAGGGATACACTGAGAATACAGTGGTAGTCAGGCACTTGTATAGCATATGAGTATAGCCAAGGTAACTCACAGGGTCCTTGCTCTTTTCATAGAGTCTTCATGTAGCTCCCCTTGAGTGCAGCATTTCTGTGCTTGGGCATCAAGTTTTCTGTTCAGGTCTGACGTTTTCTTTACAAATGCTTGGAATTCTTCTATTTTGTTGAATGACCATACTTTCCCCTGTAAGAGTATAGACAATTTTGCTGGGTAGTTGATTCTTGATTGTAGACCTAGTTCCCTTGCTTCCTGGAATATCATATTCCATGCCTTTCGGTCCTTCAGTGTAGATGCAGCCAGATCCTGTGTTAGCCTCACTGTGGTTCCATGGTATCTGAATGACTTCTTAGCAGCTTGTAATATTTTTTCCTTGGTCTGATAGTTCTTGAATTTGGCTATAACATTCCTGGGTGTTGTCAGTTGGGGATTAAGTACAGGAGGTGATCTGTGGATTCTTTCGATCTCCACTTTTCCCTCTTGTTCTAGAATATTGTGGAAGTTTTCTTCGGTAATTTCATGTAGTATTATGTCCAGGCTTTTTCTTTTGTCATGGTCTTCTGGTAGTCCAATGATTCTTAAGTTGTCTGTCCTCGAACGATTTTCTAAATCCTCTGTTTTGTTAATTAGATGCTTCATATTTTCCTCATTTTTTTCATTCTTTTGATTTTGTCTTATAGTGTCCTGATGAGTGCAGCATTTCTGCTGAATGGTTTGCCCAGCTGAATTACCAGGGTTTGCATCTGCTTCTCCATAGTAGGCTCTCTTCTCCCCTTCCACTAAAGATATATATAGATATAAATATATGAAATAAACTAGTTCCTTTGCTGAATCTCTTGGGTTTTCCAGTAAACTGTGGTGTAAACTGAACATGGAGAGAATTTTGTCTCTTC
The DNA here is from genome assembly GCF_027887165.1 of Monodelphis domestica. Taxonomy (NCBI): domain Eukaryota; kingdom Metazoa; phylum Chordata; class Mammalia; order Didelphimorphia; family Didelphidae; genus Monodelphis; species Monodelphis domestica. Next base: position 176,752,456 of record NC_077232.1, on the reverse strand, counting down.
TAAGAATGGAGTCTTGGAGTAAACAGCTTGTTCGAAGGAGAAAGTCCCTTTTGCTTGTCTTTAATAGAATTTACAAATGGTACAAAATTCACTCTGTAGAATGTATCCCCAGAACACATATATTCCAAAACTTTTATAAGGGGGAATCTGTCTTGGAAGGGGGAAAAATCATAAAATGATAACTTTCAGATTATGAGGTTGAGGTATATGGAACCTCTTGGTGATGAGAAATATAAGGTCAAATATGTCTTGGATATTTTAATACATTTAAAATAGTTGGAATAAATATTTCTATTTCCCCCTCCCCACTCTGCTGATATCCACTCAGTGCTTGCCAGGAAAGCAGGGAGACAAGGAACTCATTGTACTCTATGAATGGCACTTGAAATATAATGTATTAAATAACTTGGAAATCCCATTTCTGGCACTTTAGTAGCTATGTGACTTCTAGGCAAGTCATTATCATTATCAATATCATTAATGAAGCACATATTGTGGACATGCTAAACACTATGTTAAAGTCTGGATACAAAGAAAAACAAAAGACAGTTTTTGCTCTCAAAGATCTCACAGTCTAATGAGGGAGACAATCCAAACAATTATATACAAACAACATTTGTTTAGGATGAATTAAAGATAATAGAGGAAAGGCACTATGGATTTAGGGGGATTGAAATGAGCCTCAGTTTCATCATCTGTACAACTGAGATAATGATACTAGAGTTGGTTTTTACATTTTTTTCTTTTTTTTTAGGTTTTTACATTTTTTTAAAAATTCTGAACTTAATGCTTAATAAAATCATTCCCATATTTGAAGTAGAATAGATCATACAGAATCATTAAGTAGCTCCAACAAAATTATTGCATTTAAAGCATTTTGCAAACTTTAATAAAAAATTTATAAATTTCAGTTTTATTATATATTAATGGAGAATAGCACTTCAAAGATAATAGAAAATGCCTACATAAAACTCCACTGAAACATCAGGAACCAATCTTCCCTGTGGTCTACCAATGAGTAGTGAGGTGAAGAGGAGGAAAGGAAAAGTATGAGAAGTTAGACCACAGGATGGCAGGAGAGAACCCAAATCTCTACCACAATTGGACCCTCAGAACCTAACTAGCTTTACACATTGGGTTTTCTAGGCCAGGTAGAATATACTTAACAATTATATATGACTATTCTTGGTAGACTCACTGTATTATTTATGTATGGTGGTTGTAAAATATATTTTATTCCATTATGGCTCATAATTGTTTATCTATTTCCTTTTCCAGACCTTAGTCTCTTTAATAATCCCCCATTCCCCTAATAATTCACACTTTTGATCATATAACTCTCGGAACCTGCCTTTGCCTCCTACTTAAATAAGCACTGAACTGGAAATTGAGAGGTTTAGGCTTTTGTCATCTCCGAAAAAAACAAAATAGCCCCCACTTTACTGCCCTGTGCCTTAGTTTCTTCATCTATCAAATGATGGAATTGATTCAAAAGATCTCCAAAGACTCTATCAACTCTAATACTCAGTGACTCACACCACTTGAGATGTGAGAAGTCCAAGTTCTTTGTTAAATTATCTTATAAAGATTTAGACTTTATATCACATAGTCAAATACCACCTCCCCTTCCAAATCAAACTCTTGATTATGAAAAAGAAAATCAATAATCAAGAAGTAAAATTTTATTAAGAACCTATTCTCTGCTTAGGCAGTGTGCAAAGGATTTGTGAAACAAAGAAAAACGTGCAATAATACCTGTGATCAAAAGGGTTGGATTTTAATGAGGGCAAAAACATGTAGAGGCAGCTGAGTGGTTCACTGGATAAAGCACTGATCTGGAAGAGTCTGGAAGACCTCAGGTCAAATCTTGCCTCAGTCACTTAGTACTTTGGGGACCCTGGACATTCCACATTCAGCCTGTCTTCTTCACTATATGCAACACTTGACTGAAAGGTCCAATTGCATGAGACTATCCTTATTGGTGCAGATTGCTTGGTGCTCCATGCCCGAAGAAGACGCAATTTGTGAGTTAAAGAGATGGGAGATCTTCATCTTTTGGCTTCTTCCAGCTTTGAGAGAAAGGTAGAGGGTCAGACTTACTTTAGATCCTTAAAAGGAAAGAAAGAAGCATCACAGAGATGACTTACCCCTCTATAGGGCAGTTTCTTACCAGGTTTTAAAATGTACTTGACTTGATGATCTCTAAGGTCCCTTTGGCTCTAAATGTATTGTCGTGGGGTTCAGGAAGGATGCCTTTAGCAAGAATGCAAGACTCTGAGATTTGGCTTAAAAATAAAGAGAAATTTATTAATTTAGAAAGTAATGTTGAATCTGACCAGGAGGCAGCTTAGGTGGAAGCCTGCCTCCTAGGTGGAACAGCATGGGTGGAAGAGCTGCTCCTCACTCATTAGAATCTCTTCTCATTTGTTCTTCAGAATTTTATTCTTGAAAGCTTTCCATGCCTCCTGCCCTGGCTAAAGAATTATGAGGGTGCTATGTAACATTTCTCTGATTGCTTTGAAATTGGCTTTCCCCCAGTCTAGGGCCCTGGCTACACTATGCCAGTATTCTCTTCCTCTCTTGCAGATTCTAGGATGGAGTGGTTATTTCCCCTGATGTTCCCACAATTTCCTCTTCAGAATCTATTTCTTTGAATTATTTTTGTTGAACATCTTGGACAATTATTTCCCCAAAGCACTGCACTGAGTTTAGCTGGGAATGCTTTCTCTATTATTGTTTGGCTGATGGGGGGGGGGGGGGGGTTGACTCAATGTTTTTGTTTTTATTTTTTCTTTCCCGAATCCTTTTAGAATTTCATCTTCTTGAGCCCAGGAGAAGGAAAGAAGCAAACCCTCTCTCAGTACTTGCCTCAGAGTTCTTACATATTTTTTTCTGCTTTTGGAAGAAGGCAGATTCCTTGAAGGAAAGCACAGCACATCAGTTGACGTCTTCCATACCATCAATGGCTTTTCCATGTTCTGTGCCTTGGTTTTCTAGCTTTTCCTTATTCAATTAAGGTGTACCATGGTGGGACCAGCTCAGAACAGGTTGTGCCAGATAGAACAAGCTGAGTGCTAACAGAGCCTCTCTTTTCTGAGAATAATGAAATTCTCTGGAAACATGAGCCATTAGGGCCACGGAGTGGTATTTGTCAATAATACGTGGCTTGGAAGCCATCCAGAGGGTGATCATTGTAGAGATGCTGTTCTGCCAGCAGGGCTCTCCATCACATATGCCGGGGTGTGAGATAAAGGCTACAGGAACGGCCGCACTCACAGCCTCAAAAATAGTCACCTTCCTGTTGACTGCAGAAACTGGGGCCCAGGCTGGTGCTGTACCAAGTGCAAGACGGAGAATTTCCCCAGGAAGAAGACCCGAACTGAAAACGTCAAGCCGCTCGCATTTATCTAACGATTTAAAGGGCCAAGCTATGTAAGGTGCTTTGCCAACCTTAAAGGGGGGTGGAGGCAGGACGGAGCAACAGACGCGAGTTTAGGGGATTCCGAGGCGAAGGACCTTCATTCAGGCGAGTGTGGCCGAGGCTGAGAAAGGTCTCCCGGAGAAAGTGGTGTTTGAAGAAAGCCAGTGAAACTAGAACTTAGAGGAGAGGAGGAAAGTGATTCCATGGAGATAGGGGAGAGCCAGCGCAGAGGCAGAATCAGAAGACAATGTTCTGCGCAGAGAATATATGGAGAGAAGCGGGGGGTTAGATGCCTGAAGCAGCTTGTGAGCGGATTTACATGACCAAAAAAAGAACTTTATATTCCATCCTAGAGGTAATAGGGAGCTGCAGGGGTATATTGAGCAGCCCTTTACTTTGGCAGCCTAGTGGAGGATGATTTGGTGTCGGGAGAGGCTTGGGGCACGGAAATCTCCTGCAATAGTCCAAGTGCGCGGTGCTCTTGCGCCCAGGGTGGCAGCTGTGTGAATAGAAAGGAATAGCTTTTACAGATGTTGTGAAGATAAAAAAACGAGCAGATTTGACAGTATTCATGGTGGAGTCATGGTAATTGCTCACCAAAAATTTCCAAAAGGCTGAGAGAGGGGGGGACTGTTATCTCTGAATAATCACAACCAGATTTTGACGTCAGGAGGGATTGGATGTGAAATGAATAGAAAACCAGAGACAGACTCGACAGACTTTGTTATTTATTTATAAGACAGTTGATGGATCCCACAGAATAATGTTTACAATGGCCCGGCTCCAGCTTGGGGAAATGAGCTCTCATTTATTCATTATTTTCTTGAGTTTCTGGTGTCTTTGAAGGTTCATGTCCCATGTTAGTCATTTTTCCAAAGAAAGCAGTCCCAAGCTTTAGCCTTTTCTGTAGAGTGATGGGGAGGGAGGGAATAAGGGCATATATTTCACTGAGAAACTTGGGAACTTGCCATCATAAACAGACAGAAAACATTCCAATGCAGAAGCTCTGAACTAACTGTCTTATATAGAGTTTTGTGATTTTATTCCAGGCATCCAAATTCCATTCACAAATAGAACATCCAATAGGATAACAAAAAGAATTGGCATTTTATATAGTGCTTTAAGGTTTTTGCAAAGCATTTCACATATATAATCTCTTGGTCCTCACAACAATTCTTTGTGGTAGGTGCTTTCTAGAGAAAAGTTAACGTGCCTGATTCTTAGCTTTCTATTAAATCACATTAACCTTCATCAATATTCTAGATTTTCTTTTTAACTTACTGAAGACTGTTCCTGATGACTAATTCTCTAGTCTATTCCCCAAGGACCAGGCTACCTAAAACTGAGTCAGAGGGACTCTTTACCATGTTGAATGCATATCAGTGAAGGTTTGGGGACCACAACAACTCTCAAACACCATCTACTGACAACATCTTCCAAAAGCAAAGTTTTTAAAAGGACCTCACCAAGAGTTTCTTGGAAATGATTGTTAATTGGTACTGAGATGTCCTAGCATTTCTTCAGTGATTTCTTCAAGGGGAGAGTCTGAAGTTTTAAGTAGTCTTTGAGTGGATTTAAGAAGACTGAGAGAGAAAGGCATTACTTACATTTAGCTTTTCTTTTCAAGTTTCAGGTTTGGAGCATCTTTGTGTCATCTTTTTTTCATTGAGAGCTTCCTATCCTGCCCAGGCTGATTTCCTCTTTAGGGCCGTGAGCTATTGCACCCTTTCTATCCTTTCCCTGAACCCTTTGGGGGCATCTGGGTGGCTGAGGGGATTGAAAGTCAGGCCCAGAGATGGGAGGTCCTGGGTTCAAATTTGGCCTCAGATACTTCCTAGTTGTATGACCCTGGGCAAGTCACTTAACCCCCCATTGCCTTGCCCTAACCACTCTTCTGTCTTAGAACCAGTACCCAGTATTGATTCTAAGATGAAAGGTAAGGGTTTAAAAAATATGCTCTCCCCAAATTGAAGCTGCATGTCAGAGAGTCATCCCTTAGAATGAAAAAAAGAAAAAAGGAGGAAAAACATTTCAGATTGGTAACCATATTAAAAAAAGCTTAACATTATTTGCAGTGCTCCCAATCCATAGTTTTTTACCTCTACAAAGAAGTGGAGGAAAAAAATGAAATTATTAATGATTTTAGCAAAGTTACTAGATATAAAATAAACCCTCATAAATCATTATCATTTCCTCTTGTAACCAACAAAACCCAGCAAGAAGAGATAGAAAGTGACATTCCATTCAAAATAACTATAGAAGCTATAAAATACTTAGAAGTATATTTTCTAAGATTCATCCAGGGAATCAAACTATAAAATATTATTTAATGAAATAGATAGGTTTAGATTAATTGGAGAAATATTAATTGGTCATGGGCAATTTGGGCAAATATAATGAAAATGGCAATACTGTTTAATTTATTAAATGCTGTATCAATCAAAATCCTAAAAGAGCATTTTATAGAGCTAAAAAATGAAATTCTTATGGAAGAATATATGGTTAAAAAAACTCAAGCATAATAACTTAAAATGTGGGAAAGAGAAGGGGGTTCTGCCAGTACCTGATATAAAGTAATAATCATTAAAATGATTTGGTACAAAGCAGAGAGAGAGACTGATAGGTGTGAAATGGAACTTTGGAGTTGTTTTAATTTGCATTTCTCTAATCAAAAGTAATTTGGAGCATTTTTTCATAGGACTAAAGATAGCTTTAATTTCATCTGATAATTTCCTGTTCATATCCTTTGATCATTTGTGTGTAGAGGGAGTTTTGTCCCCTTCCCCTCCTGGATTGCTAACCTGGTTGATCCCATTTTCCATGACAGCTACAGATATAGCACACAGGGAGATGTGGGAGAGCCAGAGGATGTGGGGTGGAGAGAGGAGACTCGCCCCTCTCTCTACTTCCCTGAACAAGGCATGAGAGCACAGACCAAAAATTCTGTGGGAGGGTCAACACAGGATCAGACTTAGGTTAGAAAAATAGACTTTAAGCTTCTATCTATTACCTTTCTTTATTTTAAGTGATTATTAATAAACTCTATGGAAAATAAGAACATGGAATTATTAATTTAAGCCTAACATTTGTCAACAGAGAAATGCTTATATACTTATAGATATGACTCAATTCTTCATATATTTGAGAAATGAAACCTTTGTCAGAGAAACTTGTTATAATGAATTTTTCCCAGTTTGTTTCCCTCTTAATCTTGGTTGCATTGTGTTTGTTCAGAATCTTTTAAATTTTAATATATTTTACATTTAATAATGTTCTGTATGTCTTGTTTTGATTTAAATTCTTCTATTATTTATAGGTCTGAGAGGTAAACTATTTTGTGCTCCCCTAATTTGTTTGTGGTGTTGCTCTTTATTTCTAAATTATGTAACCATTTTGACTTTATTTGGTATATGGTGTGAAGTGAGTGCCTACTTTATTCCACTGGTCCTCCACTCTTTTTCTTAGCCAGTACCAGATTGTTTTGATGGTTGCTGCTAAGAGTCTCTTTTCTAACATGTAAAATAGATAATAATGACTAACATTTATATAGCTCTTACTACATGCCAGGCACTGTGCTAAGTGCTTTACAATTTACTGGCGCTCAGCCAGTGGGTTACTCCAACTTAGTTTAGAGCTGTAAAGATTTATTGTTGAGCCAGAAACCCCTGGAAAAAATGGAGGCTTGAGCAAATCCAACTTAGTATTATAGCTGGGATTCCTTTTGCCTCAGGACTCCACAGGTGTGCTGAAGTGAGGCGGGTTGTACAAAGTCGGCTGCAGCCTCGCTCTCTCTTCCCCAGTGGTTGGAGTCCGGTCGGAAGATGGACGTCAGGACAGCCAGTGGGAGCCAGAGGCTGTGGATGGTTGGGGACTCACTCTGTGGATGGCGCCAGTCATTGCTGATGAACCCAGATGCCTTAGATGGCATCTTCCGCATCTGACCAGTGTCTAGATCTATAGCGCCTGCTTCAACCCCACTGACGGCTGTTGGAACACATTGTTCTCTTCCCCCAGGCTGGTCAGGGAGCCTTCTCACGATTGGGGGAGCCTCACCCCCCACCCAAGTCACCCCAGAGTCTGAGACGTACTGATTACCAGGCAACCTGGCTTAGCCCATTCAGGAATGGTTTTACTGGCGGATGCTCCAGGTTCTGGGAGCCGCAGAGGAATCTGGTGAAAGCTGGATACCAAAGGTGGGTGAGAGCCCTGAGAAGGGCCGGGTAAGCTCTTATAAGCGCTGGTCTCCGGGGACACTCCATAGATCCCGAACTGCTGAGGCAACTGGGCTCAGGTGGTTTGCCCAGTCACACAGCTAGTACAGGTCTGAGGATGGACTTGAAGTCAGGTCCTCCTGACTCCAGGTCTAATGTTCCATCTCATTCATTCTATCTCCCCCCAACCCCCAAAGCATTACCTTCCATTTTAGAATCAATACGATGTTTTGGTTCCAAGGCAGAAGAGCCCCAAGGGCTGGGCAATGGGGGTCAAGTGACTTACCCAGGTCAGACAGCTGGGAAGTGTCTGAGGCCAGATTTGAACCCAGGACCTCCAGTCTCTATGCCTGGCTCTCATTCCCTTCTCAAGCCCTCCCCCCCAGCCCCCAGCTGCCCTCCTCATTCTTTTTTTTTTTAAACCCTTACCTTTCCTCTTGGAATCAATACTGTGTGTTGGCTCCAAGGCAGAAAAGAGGTAAGGGCTAGGCAATGGGGGTCAAGTGACTTGCCCAGGGTCATACAGCTGGGAAGCTTCTGAGGTCACATTTGAACCTAGGACTTCCCATCTCTTGGCCTGGCTCTCAGTCTACTGAGTTACCCAGCTGCCCCCCTCCTCATTCTTATTGTGTTGTTTCTTGCCTTAATCTGTCATTGTGGCTTGTTCTGTAGGGCCACAGAACGTTCAGACGTGGGGAGCTCTAACCTCGAACCCGGGGCCATCATTATTTTACAGCATTTGAGTTCCATGTTGATGATCTTGCTATTATTGAAAGTCACTGGGCAAACTAGCCGATGTGATGATGACCCGCATGGTGAAATCATCTTTTCTTGGAATCTTTTTTCAGGCCAAGTGCCACATAGACTGATATCTGAAGTTCAGCAACGATAGCATCAACCTGGCCCTCATTGCAGAACATGTGTAAACTAGAATTAAATTCTGGCTACCTATAAAATAGTTTACCGGAGACAAACACATATTTTACTTCTTCAGCACTTCAACGTGGCTTCTCCTTCCATGTTTTAAAAAATAGATGTTTTATTTTCTCCAACTGTGCCAGTGTGTACACTGTGCTGAGCCTTAAGTCAGGATGACCAGTCTTTCTGGGTTCAAATATGACCTCGGTAATTACTACCTGTGTGACCCTGGCCAAGTCACTTAACCTTGGTGCCCTCAGTTTCCTCAACTATAAAATGACTTGGAGAAGGAAATGGCAATCAATTCTAGTATCTCTGCCAAGGAAACTCCCACTGGGGTCACAAAGTGTTGGACAGGACCGGAAAATAAGTAAACATGTCAAAACAGAACCACTGAAGTAGTCAGCAAAACCAAATCTTTAAGTTCCAAATAGGACGCAGAGTTGAAAGCTTGGGGCTCTGGGGACAGTATCTCTGAGAGGATCAGCGCCCTACATGATTCTCTAAAGAATAACAGAACTTGGGAATCTTGTATAGCTTTTGGGGAATTAAGTACCGCAAAGAGACACGGACAGGCTTGGGAAAGAGGCTGTAGCCAGAAGCTGGGGTATCAGGGAGCGACCTACTATGATGGATACAAAAAGGAAGGTTCCAGCATCCGTGTTGGGGACGAAAGGGGTGACTGAGTATTTGGGCATTTCTATTACTCCTATTCAGGGCTCTTATTGTGCCCTGGGAGATCCTTTATTCAGTCTAAGACAGTTGCCTTGGGACTTCCCTTAAAGGCTTTCTCAAGGGACTGGGGCAAACTTGGGCTTCCCCAAAACCCAGCTGACAAACAACAATCTCTTTAACCAGTAAAACTAAATCACTAGGAAGGGACAACCATTGGGAGAACTGAATTTTACAACAATGTTATCACTCACAGCTCCTGGGTTTGATAAGATCCAAATGTTGTAAAGAGAAGCCTGCTGATGACTTGCTGTGGAGTTATATTTATATGGAGGAAAAAAGAAACTTGTAAAAAGTAAAAAACACTAATTGTATTTTTAAAGCCCAAGAAAGGGGTGAGGGGAGAGGGTGGGAGAAGAATAAGGCCTTATCTTGGGCTTCTCTTCAAGGTACCCTTGTTCCTCCTCACAATGCCAATATTATTTATTCATGCATTTCTTCTGTGCTTCCAGTGTATTTTTTTTTAAATAGCTGCCTATCTGGGCATGCAAATAGAAGCCAATTAAAGACCATTTAGGGAGTGATTGTTCACTTTTACAAAAGGATTTAACATAAGATTCCTATAAATTGCAAGATCCCTTAGGCAGTGAAGTATTAAATTTACATTTGGATTAGAGCCAGGAACTTAAACTACTTCTGGAACTAAAGCTTTGTGAGTGTGGTCAAACACTGAAGTTCAGTCATCATGAATTGTTTTGTGACCTCTACTTGTTGAATTTCTTTCTTAAAACAAAACAAAACAAAACAAAAGCCCTTATTTTCCATCTTAGATTTAACACTGTGTATTGGTCCAAGCCAAAGAGGGGTAAGGGCTAGGCAATGGGCGTTAAGTGACTCGCCCAGGGTCACACAGCTAGGAAGGGTCAGAGGCCAGATTTGAGCTTGGGACCTCCCACCTCTAGGCCTGGTTCTCTATCCACTGACCCAGGTATCTGCCCTCTACTTGTTGAATTTCAATGGTTCTCAGTCTATCAGTCATCCAAGGAATTGAAACTGGAAAAAGATGGGAGTAGAAAAAGCTTTTCTTCTAATTTAATAACATTAATTTTTCCTGCCAATCAGGGAAAAATTAATCATTGAGTGATTTACTAAGGCCATTTTAAGTAACCAGATAGACTATCCCGTCCCAATGTCTATCACTTGGTACTAAATAGGGGTAAGAAGGGTATTTTGCCAGGGAAGCAGGGCTCAAGATCAGGATGTCTGGTTGCTATAGTCGTCTCCTTGGTCTCCCTTCCTCAAATCTCTCTACCCATTCCAGTTCCTTCTCCGCTCAGCTGTGAAAATGATTTTCCTAAGGCAGAGGTTCCCCCATAAGTCAATTCCAGCGCTCCCTATCACCTCCAGGATCAAAAATGTAGTGAATTTTAATCTTATTATATAATACCCGTACCTTCTGTCATAGAATAAATATGGTATATTGGCTCCAAGGCAGATGAGTGGTAAAGGCAAGGCAGATTTGAACCCTGGCCCTCCTGGCTCTAAGTGCCCTGAGTCACCTGGTTGCCATGTCTAGAGAAGTTTGGGTGATGGGGCTTGATCCCTAGAGCTGTTCTACTTTTCTGGGGGATGTGTGTGTGTGTGGAGGGAAAAGAACTGGGTTTTGAGAATGAAAACTGAATTAATACTCTTTCCCTACTTCTCTTAAAGAGGACACACCTGACCTTTAGAGACTCCCATTCCTTTGGCAACCTTAACTATAGTCAGGATCTTAATTAGAGGTATGTCTAAGCTCTAAGGCAGTGATGGCAAACCTTTTACTTTTTAAAAAAATTCTTACCTTCTGTCTTGGAGTCAATACTGTGTATTGGCTCCAAGGCAGAAGAGTGATAAGGGTTAGTTAGGCAAGGGGGGTCAAGTAACTTGCCCAGGGTCACACAGCTGGGAAGTGTCTGAGGCCAAATTTGAACCTAGGACCTCCCTCTCTAGGCCTGGCTCTCAATCCACTGAGCTACCCAGTTGTCCCCTGGCAAACCTTTTAGAGACCAAGCACCCAACTACAATCCTCATGCTGCAGGAGAGCTCCTCTTCTTTACCCCAGACAGGGGAGGAAGGGCTCCCATTGGGCTGAGCAGAGTGGTGGATGATGTGAGAAATGCCCTCAGGCACAGGTAGAGAAGGGGAAGGGAGCAGCCCCCTCTGGCAGGTGTGCCGCAGATTCCCCAATATAGCTCTAAGGCAACCTACAACAACCATTGATCAGAAACCAACTTCAACTGAGATTGCTATGAGGATCTCATCAGGGAGGTTGCAAAGGCAGATATAGATGTGTGTGTGTGTGTGTGTGTATACACACACACATACTTGGTGATGAGTAATAATTTTACAGGATAGGTAGATTGTGTGTGGGGAAACTAATCCCAAAAAGAAATCAAATTCCATTCCCTCCCATGTTGTACAAAATCTTAAGGAAAGTGGATTATAGTCTCAGACACTGCATTTTTAGGACTTACAATTGTTGATTTCAAGCCAATTAGCCCTGTTGGACAAATAGTCTAATAGTCACGTATGGGTATAGTCAACCTATTTACCTATTTATAGTCAACCTATTTATAGGGGTGTGTGTGGAAAGAATTTATCCTTTATAGCCAACATACTATTCCTGAGAGTCCACTCACACTTCACCCTTCCCCATCCCTCTAACTTTCAATGTTAAGACATTTTAGGATGAAGGGATGAAGGTAAAACCTCCTTCTGGTCCTAAGTAGCCTTCCCCTCTGTATAAAACTGTTATACTACAGACCAAGGCACTGATTGAAGAGATGGTTGAACCCTAAGATGCCCTGAAATATTAACCAGGAAGTACTAGAAAACCTGCCATGGTGTGAATCTCATCCTTCACTTGATGGTTCCCTGACCCCATCCCACAGTGTCCCCTCCAAGTCTATTTGCTGTAAGATCAAAGAAATATTAGTCCTATGAAGAGGTTTCCAATATTAAAAAGGTACCTTTCCCTTGTTCCCAAGATGTTCTTTGTCTTCTACTTCCTCTTGGGTTTTTGCTTTTGTGTTTTCCTTAAACATTCCAAATAAAAGTATATTGCTATCAGAATTGAGTGGCTTTTCTAAGATTTTTAAAAATGTAGCACTGGGTCAGAAGATAGTTATAAATCCATTTGGTTATTTTGTAAAAATGGAGACTTGATTCTAGGACTTCAATCCCCATAAATCCTTGCTCCACTTCCCCAGAATGCTTTGTAATATCACTGAATTCTCACCTGGGCCGAGATCGAGATGGGGTATTTAACCTGATTGGAAAGGCTTCTGGGCCTCTCTTCTCTTCCTGTCTCAGCTGGCAAGCAGACACATCTCATGATGCGAGTGAAATTGAATTGGGCCTCTTGGTCCACCTGGCACGTGCCTTTCTTACTTGTATTTTTCTTAAATTCTCAACCTTTAATAAACCTCTAAAAATATCATACTCCTTGCAGAGAGAAACAAATTTCTACCCTGCCTTCAGTCTCCCCAAAATTTAATCTTAACAGTTTCCAACATCTAGGCTTGAAATTGGCCTTGAGACTAACCTCTATTAACCCCCCCCCCCCCCCAATTTAAAAGTGTGATGGCATGTTAAGTGACTACCATATGGGTAAATTCAGGCCTAATTTAAATATAGGTCTTGTGAATTCAGGATCTAGGCATTTCCCTTTGTGTCATGTAAAATTAAAGCTTATTTTTTAACACTTAATCCCATAAGCCACTTGAGCACTTTGCATTAGGTTGGGAGTGAGGCATGTCCTTTTGAATTGTTAAATATAGGTTGGGGGCCTTGAACTATGCTATGTAATTGTCATGTTGGGAAGCTGTTGTTTTTCCTTAAAGCTAACCATGACCCCGATAAACTGTCTTAAAATTATGAGGCAAAAGTTCACGTGATGAATATACAATCTATTTCAAATGAACTGGTATATATTACTTTTGAATTAAATTTCCCACACTTTTGATATTCTCAAATATCCTAGGACCATGGATTTAATGCTTTCAGACAAGTGGCTTTCAAAGTTCTTTGATTCCCCCATCCCTCTACTCTTCTACTCCAGTCCTTTGAACACCCTGTAGCCCAAGGAATTTTCCTTGAAGGCAAATCTGAACACGTGGACTCCCACTCCACACAACCTCATTAACTTATTTCCATTAGTCAAATAAACACTCTTCTGTTAGCTTCTAAAGCTGTAGGCCTTAGTATTATTATCCCAATGTGTGAAGCCCTTCCTGATCCCCATTTCCAATGAAACTGTGAGCATGAATGTGTGTGCGTGCGCATGTGTAATTAAACTACATGAATTCCAGGCCTGGTGTTCTACCCACTAAGCCACCTAATTACTCCTTTATTTATCTATATATGCATTCTTGTCTTCCCCATTAGAATGTAAACATGCTTTCCCTTAGGGAATTTGACTATCTCCAGCACTGGTACTTGGCACAAAGGAGGCCAATAAATACTTGTTGATGGAATAAATGGCTTTTACTCAGGAGAATACAACGGTAACAGACTCAACAGGTCTGCAAATGGCTTTATCAGGTAATACCCAATCCAAACAACAACCTTGTGAAATAAACTTGATTTAAGTGATAATTTTGTTAAAATCTTATTTTACAAATGACAAAACTGAAGCCCAGTAAAGTGAATTTAGTTTTTCTAGACATGAGGTAGTGGCATTTTCCCCCCAGAGATCTATTTTCTCCTCAGAGCTGTATAAAGGTATCCCTTTTATTTACTGGCATGAATTACCATCCACCTCACAACATCTCAGTACTTTAAAATCTTTCTATATTGTGCTTTAAAGATAGTAATCAAAGTCACAGAAAGGTAAGTCATTGAGAAATAAGGAAAAGAACACAAAATTATAGTTTGCTGCAAGATTTGTAGATAACTGTCCACTTCAGTAAATAAGCTTGTCAGGTGGTATTTATTTTTTTTTCAAACCACTACAGGGTGACTGCTAGTTGATGGATATTTTACCTTCCCAAAGTAAAACAGTACTGAAAGCTTCTTTATTGGAGTGGAAGGAGCACCCTTTACTGTACCCTTTTACACACATTCATTCACTGTTAATAGTTAAAACCTGCAAAAGCATTTCAGATTGAATTTCACAGTACACATTCACTATTATAACTTACCAATATTATGTAATACTAGTCAGAAAAATAAAATGACAGATATATAGATACAGAAATAAAGACAAAATGAAAATCATTTTGTAATCAAGACAGATTTAGCTCTTAAATTTTTGTGCAAGTAGTGAATCCTAAACTTCACAGAAAAAAAAAAGAAAAAGCCAAGGTTCTCAAGTGCAGGTCCAGGTTGAACCACTAACACCTTGGGGCTTGGAAAGTGTGACAGTTTCTGGGAAAGCCTGGGCAGAACATACCACAATACTGTCCTCTTCTATAGGGCTGAGAAGTAGCACAGCATAGGCAACTTAGTGAAGAGGTTCTAGCCCTCACACCTTGTATGAAGGCTATTTCCTTTCTTCCGAGAGCCATTAAAAAAAGTTTGCTTTTATCATTCTGTGTGAGCTGCTTTTGAAAAAGACAAAGCCTTGATTTCTATCTTTGCCCTAATACCTTTGGCTGAACTAAATAGAAATGTTAATTTTGTTAGCAGGTCAACTCTACTTAAGAAGCCTATCTGAAAGGAAGCCTGTTGAAGAAGGGAAAAGAAAACGCAATGGTCAGAGGACAAGAAACAATTCTTTGTGGCAATATTCCCTTGCTTATAAATAACTTAAGATAGAAATTACTGAAGCAAGTAGCAAATTGGCCAAAATATATATTTTGTTATCCACTGCTAACCAATTCCTCATTTACTAAACTACACTTCCAATACTTCTGGATCTAATTCTTTTCTAGACAAGGATTTGTAGCAACTGATGTTATTTTCCTGTAAAATTTCAAAGTTAAGTTTATGTTCTATTATTTATGCTGAATGGTTTCATTAACACAGGAGGTATCACATTCATTTTACTCTGGAAATCCAAACTAATGCATTTACAGTTTTGTTTAAAATCAATTTCTTCATCAGCTGGATTTATGATGGGGAAATGCTTCTTAATCTTCACTCCATGCCTCTGTTATCATAGCTGACATGCATATAATACTTTAAGGTTTACAATGCCCTTTCCATACAGTTTCTCACTGGATAAAAATTCTTGGATTATTTCCATGTCAAATATTACTTGGGAAAGCAGGATTTAAAGTTGGCTGCAACAGAACAAAAAAAAATATCTGTGCAGACGATGTGGTAACTATGTACTAGGTAAAACAATTTCCAGACTAAAGTATATGGTTTTTCCTGTTCAAATGTTCTGCTTTTCTAGCAAACCTGGTCCATGAAATAATTCTCTTTGAGGAAGCCTCCACTCACAATTCATTCTTTTACCATGATAAAATACAAAGATTGGTGTGTGCACAATTTTGCTCAAGTTATCTTTAGAGGCTCAGATCTACAACAAAGATGAATAATAAAACTCTAGGCAACTCACCCTAAAAGAAAAGTAGTGCAGAGTTTTGATAGAACTGATGCGTTTTTATCTTTGTAGGGAAAAATTCCCAGTGAGAGCCCCTATAATACCCTAGTAGCCCATGCTGTGTAAACTCACAATCTTAAGAGTGGTCTGGGGAGCCCTTGAGAAGTTATAGGACTTGGCTAAGGCCACAGTCAAGTATGTGTCAGAGCCTGGACCTGACCACCCCAGACTTCCTTGATTCAGAAGGCAGTCTTGATTACATTATATTACGCTGTCTTTCAACACTGGTTAAGTCTGCTAATAACATTTCTAGTCCTTACCCCAAACCAATTTTCTTGGGCTCTTGCCCTTTCCCTGGAAACTTGGGACTTTTTAACCTGTCATAAAACACAAAAGAAAAAAAATGACAAAACCCAATTCTCCAAATCTTTCCTTAAACTGTTTTCAAAACAAATATAGATGAAAACAGTCAAATCATAAGAACAGAGTAAAAGATGACTTTTAAGAAGTATTTTTGAATCCTGTGTAGAGTAAGAAAGCACAAGTATTGGTTTGAGTTTTCTGATGGGTAAAGGTACATGACCATTTACAAGATTACTACAAAGATATGTAACACATAGAAATTAGATCTGAACCAAAAAATAAAACAAATTTACAGCTCCAAAAATTTGGGATCAATGTTTAATGCTCAGGATTTTGTTTGGTTAATGCAATTCAAAAAAATTATGCTTTCCTAGAATAATTTCTTCTGAATTCTTTTAGGAGTTTAAAATAAACTACCAAACAGCTTTTTTTTTCTTTTCTTTTTTTTTAGAACCACCAGATTTTACTTCTGGAAAATCTAATATCTTTCAAAAAGTTATAATTCTAATACCATCAACACAAAAGAAGTTAATTTCTAATATTTCATGTTCTTTAACTTTTCTGCAGCCAAAGACTCACATTTTTAATTACAGTACTGCAAGGCACATACAGAACCCACCTCCTTCAAAACACAAAGCAGATATACTCCCTGAAATAGAATTTAAAAATCCTTAAACAATTAGAAATACTACAAAGTTAGCAATTTCTAGTTAAAAATTTTGCTCCTACAGGACCATGCACTTTTTTCCTGAAATCAATTTAGCAAATATCTATAAATGTTCTTTCTTAAATATTTGTACTTGAAATGTAAATAAAATGTCTCTGAAGAGCACTAACCTGAAAGTACATGACAAATGTTAAGTTATTGCCTTCATTATAGATTGCATCATCTCTGATATTTTCAAGGATGTACAAATTTAATGATGGGATAACTATGTATGAAACATTTAAATGTCTTGAACCTTCTCCACCACCCTCCTCATTTCTTGGTTCAATGCAGGTTTCTTTTCAAAAGGACAGTGTATTGTCCTTTTGCTCAGTATGAATAGGAGCAGGACAGTTTAATTGCCTCTACTAAATTTAATGCAGCTTAATTAGGGACCATGTATATATTTTCTTTGAAAGTTTTATGTTTTCTTTTGGTCAAGCACGTCTAACCATAAAAGTAAATGGACTTTTAAGAGGTAGATTTTTTCCATGATGCACTTTGTTATAATAAATAAATGTACTGTCAAGAAAATAAAAACAAGTAATGGGTAGGTTCTTAGCATAGGAATCAAATGTAAAAGAAAATAAAACTAGGTATGTTTGATACAATCTGACATTTTAACAGTCATAATAAGTATTGGATGCTGTTTTATAATCAGTGCATTCTGGATTGGACTTTTCCTTCTTAGGATCAAAAAACTAGTCTGCCAATTGTACTGAATCCTCCTCCTCCCCCTCCCCCCGTTGGTCCACAGCTTCCTGGAGGGTCATTGTCATCAAATCCATTGGGCCGAAAGGAACAGGAAGCAGAAGCAGCCTGTAGTGCACGTGTTCGAGCATTCAGCTCTTGTTCCTGAAATCCAAACAAATTGATGAATATAATGGAAGTCATATCAAAATTTACTTTTAATAGAACATCTCAGTATTTTACATTCAGGAACAAATGGGTTTTACACATTTTAGCACACTAATCTTTAAAATATCTCTGTATGTAAATCTTAATTTTATAGCTGGAAAAACAAAGTACCAGTAAATATTTAAATTCATAGGTAGATCAGGAAGGGAACAATGGCAGGGCTCCACTAGAACCACATACATTATTACCCTTTAAGCTTCTTAAGGGCAGGGACAGTCCAATTTGTCTTTATATTCCTAGAGTCTAATCTATAGTAGATGCTTAATAAATGCATGTTTATTGATTTATTAATTGATGATCTAAAGATCTAGATTCAAATACTACTTTGGCTAAAACACTTTTTGGTGACCTTGGACAAGTCATTTCATTTTGACCTCGGTTTTCTTCCTTGGTAAAATGAATGTTAAACTCTATGATCTTTAAGGTTCTTTCCCTCTAGCTATACATCCCAAAATCCTATATCAGAAAAAACAGCTTGTTAGGTTTCTCTACATTTAGTAAATGCCATTTTTTTTTAAATTAGGAAAAGATTTAATCTTTGTATATACTGTGGGGTAAATTACATTAAGGCATTAATTAGCACATATAAAAACCAGAACATACAAAGCATTATTTTAACCCTATGGATATTTTGGAAACTATTGATTATAGCAAACAGATTGAAGGCAAAACAACAACAACAACAACAACAACAACTGTCAACTAAGTAGAGAATCGAATTCCCTCCACATTTTCTCAAAATTTCAAAAGGGCATTTTTAGGTACCATCTATTTGGTCTCAGAGTAATACACGTGAAAAAAACAAATCCTGATAGCAGGGCTCAAAATTTTATAGATTAAGTTTAATGGTAAGAGGCTTCAGAAGCTATACATAAATACCTTGTAAAGTATTTAAAAAACAGCTGGATTATATAGGGATATAAGATCTTTGATTTGGATGGGACCTTAAAGATCATTTAGCTCAACTCATTTTATAGATTAGGAAAATTGAGACCCAGACAGATAAAATGTCCCAAGGTGACTCAGCCAGTTAAAACCAGGAATATACCCCAAGTACAACAGAAACTGCATTTGGTCATCTTCAACTCTAGAGTTCAAGGTATGATGAACTACAATCAAGTCTGCTTATAAGTGTGCCACTCTAATTGGCATGTCTTCAACCTATAGATTAGCATCTATTTGGTTCTTCATATTTTTATCAATAAAGAGAATCATAGGATGTCTGGGACCGGTTTTTTCCTATGAATAGAAGTTATGTGAACCAGTCCATTGTTCTTTGGTTTGAAAAAAATTTCTAAGAAATTTAAAGCTGCTATTAGTACATTACTTGCCCCTTCACAGTATCTGAAATACACTAAATTCAAAACATAGGTAATTTATTTTTGATGGGTCAGCTAGGTAGCAGAGTGGACATAGAGCCAGGGCTGCAGTTGGAGGACATGGATTTAAAACTGGCCTCAGATACTTCCTAGCTGTGTGACCCTGGGCAATTCACTTAATCCTATTTGCCCAGATCTTGCCCCTCTGTCTTAAGAGTTGTTACTAAGGTAGAAAGCAAGGGTTTAAAAACACCACAATTTATTCTTGGCTATCAAACAAAAAACAATGATGGATTACAGTTAAAATCAGTAAATGATTTGTTCTAATTAAAATTCCAGTGATAATTTAGAGTCGAAGCATACTAGCGACAAGAGACAGTTCCCCAAATCTTTGCTACTACCTACAAAAACTGTCATGGTAGAGAGGTGAAACTGCTGACCAATAAATACCACTGAAACCTGCTTAGCAAGTTGAAAGAGATATCATTTTATCTGCTTCCCACCAATCATTGCTGCAGAAATCTTGGCAACTCACTAGGGGAAAAGAAAAATAACATTTGCTATGACTGACTTAAGCATGGAACGTGAAATTTATCATTTGCTATGAAGGAAAAACAAGATAGGCTACTGAAAAAGAAATCAGTCTGACTCCTTTAATGAATAGATCAAACTGGTAATGGACTATTCAAAGTCATCTTGGAGACTGCTACAAAAGTGTGTATTTAAAAAACAATGTCTTTCCATCAGATTTTTCTGTTTAATTATTATAATTAGCTACTAATGTACTGATTAGTAGTCTAGATTCATCAACCTATCAACCTTGGTGATCTGCTAGGTTTGGTCAACAAGGTTTTCAAGAATTCCTATTTTTTATTCTTAATTAAGTTTAAAATTTCATCCTTTTTGCAAAGACTCAATTTTCCATTACACAAAATATATATTAAATTAAGTGCTTTGATGTGCCTTTAAGAATAGTTTTAGCTTTAGTTGTGCTCAGTAACTGATGTGGGACTGTGAGAAAGAAATGTCGTTGGGGGCATGATATGACATTTTTTTTTTAATTTTATTTAGTCAATTTAGAATTTTCCTTGGTTACAAGAATCACAGGCATAATATCTTAATGCAGTGGTAGTCTAGACATCCTCTGACAGCCTAATGGAGGAATTTTATAACATCTGTGAATCTGAAGAATATTTTGGGATGTCTTGTCATTTTACTGAGTAGCTTGCTCTCTCTAGGACTTGCTGGGGCAAATAACTAGACTACTCTTTTAAAATGCTGACCACAACACTTCTTCCTTTCCTTTTCCCTGTGGAAAGAAACTTTTTCAGAAGTACTCAGTGTTAATACTGAATCCAATGAAGTAAAAATCTTTTATTCCTTCTTTTGAAAAAAATGAATTAAACATGTAAAAGGCATGCCAAATTAAGAAGGAAAAAAAAACATCAAATAATTTCCACTGCTCTAACCTTGTAAAATATCTTTAAATACATAAACTCTCTCACATGTCACCTCACAAAAATCCTGTGAAGTATGTTGCATGCAGGATATTTACCTCATTTAGAGATGAAGAAACTGAGGGGTACAGAAAGGTTCAAAGTCTTACCCATAATTATACAGCTAGCCTCTAGAATGGGATGGGGGTGGCCAACTCTGCTCTCCTATGTTATATGTTGCTTCTATTAAATGGATCCCTCAAATAGATGTGATATGGTATTAATAGAAAAATTAAATCATCGTTGCACTTATAATCTGTGTGTTGAAAAATCTGATAAATGTCCCCAATGAATGAATTTACTGTGGTGAGTACAAGACATTTTGTACAGAGATCCCAAGATAGAGGGAATTTTCTCTGAACTTCAAGTAATTTTCTGAAGGCTAACCTCTTATCTTCTCCTGAGTCTTAATGAAGGATACAGAATAAGCAATTAACTTAATTGTCCCATTGCTTTTGGGATCATAAATCTTGTACCTTAGTTCCTAAGAATGTAGTAAAATGAAAATGTCGTTCTTTTTTCAGTCCTTTTATCTGATTGGACAAGTTTCAGGCTGCAAACGACTAGACTTGGCACATTCTTAGTTTTTGGGAGAGATTCCCAATTGATATAAGGAAAAAATTGCCTTTTTCAGTTTGGTTTTTCTCAATAGGGGAAAAGCATAATTTTGGAGTATATTTTTTAACAGTCAAAAGTCATGGTTTCCATAGCAACTAATTTACATTGCAAATTTATGTGAGGGCATTTGTTAATCCCAAGATTAATAACAGGCTATGTACACAAGAAGGGTTACTGTTGCTGTGGGGGCTAAGAATTTTAGATTTCTTGCTCTGAGTTAAAGCAAATCGTTAAAATAAAAATCCATCAAAGATTTAGTAAAGAATGACCTTCAGCACCATGGACCTACATATAAATATTATTGATTTGTCTTCTGACATTGTGTGACCATGTGCAAGTCAGTTTACTGAACCTCAGTTTACTCATAAGTACTTCACAGGACTCTGAGGGTTATATGAGAAAATGTATATACAGTACTTTATAAATTTCAAAGTGCTCTAAAAATGACATCTATTATTACTAACCTATTTTGCTCAGATCTCCAATGAAGGGTTTGCTCCTTCAGTGTTTAAATCTGTATTTCATGGTAAAATATCAGGCTATGGGTATGAATGGACTAGAAATGGACTATTCTTCTCCCGAAGAACATCTTCCTAGGCCCAGGTTGGTGAAGATGTGGCACATGTGCCGCAGTGTCAGAGGCTGCTGCTCCACTCTCTCTTCTCCACCACGCCTGAGGACATTTTTTTCATTCTCCTGGCCCCTCTGCTCAACTACCTAATTCAAACATTTCCTCCCTCTGCTGTCTTGGATAATGCAGGGAGAGGGGGCTCACAGGCAGTGAGGGAAATCTTTAAAAGGTTTGCCAACACTGGCCTAGGCAATGATGGCCTCATCTTATCACTCAGCTTAGCTAACTACTTCTCTAGCTGTTACTACTTGAGTTGATGATGCCAGAACCTATCAATAGTTATCACTAATAAACTTAAGTAAAATTTATTACATATTACTTTTTCTAACATGTAATACCAATTTTACTAAAACATTCTTTTAATGAATTAAAATGTACTAATAAGACTTTTTATTAACATTTAAGAAAATATTTCTTCTAATAAAAAAACTCAACTGGGGTTATAAGGCAATATGACATGAACACGAAGCATTTCCTCAAATATAGGATTAAGAAAATTTGGTTAAATGCAGTACACACTGAAATAACCTTACAATGCTTGTCCCAAGTCTTTTAAAAAGTAAACAAATATCAGAATAGCCTTTTGGTGAAAAAATGATTTATAAACAGGTTTAATGTCACATGTTAAAGCCAAAGACATTCTATACAGAGTAATCTATTACAAAATTAAAAAGCCACTATAATGAAGAAATAGGTTCAAAATTAGTAATGTATTAAATAAAAATCTAAGGATACTAAAGGCAGAACCATTAAAATCTGCCATGCTATCAACATTAAATAACTGCTAAATGTAAAAAGTTGAAAACAAGTTCCATCACATTTTCCAATTATTTGGCAATTATGAAAACATGTTTAATTGAGAGAAGAAACAAAATAGCTTCTTGGCATAAAATTAAAGGATCAAAATAGTTTGGTTTGATAAAGCAAGGAAATTTAGATTCTACTTTAATTGCTACAATTCCTCTGCTAGTTACTTAATTTTTCTTAAAACCTCACCTTCTGTCTTGGACTCAATACTGTATATTAGTTCCAAGGCAGAAGAGTGGTAAGGGCTAGGCAATGGGGGTTAAGTGACTTGCCCAGGATGGGAAGCGTCTGAAGCCACATTTGAATAGGACCTCCTGTCTCAAGGCCTGGCTTTCAATCCACTGAGCTACCCAGATGCTCTTCATCTGCTAGTTATTTTGAAGCAGCTAGGTGGTACAGTGGATAAAGTGGTGAGTTCAAATGTTGCCTTAGATACTAGTTGTGCAACCACTTAATTTGTTTAGCTCAGTTTTCTCAATTGTAAAATGGATATTTATAATTGCACTTACCTTCCAGAGTTGTTTTGAGGATCAAATAAGATAAAAATGGCAAAGTACTTATTATAAGCACAGTGCTTGGCACACAGTAAGCACTATTTGAATATCAGTTATTATTATTATTGTTAATACACAATCAAAACTTTAATACATACATACATAAGGCTGATGACCAAAAAAAAAAAAAAGAAAACTCAAATTGGATGAGATTAGACCCATAGATGAAAAACCAGTCTGGGTTTGCTATATATCCAGATAAAGACAATCCATAACTTTGAAATAAGTTGCATTCCAAATAAATATTTTTTCCAACAATGTCTGAGGTAACCCACAAAATTGCATTTAATCCATAAGTTCCTGTCAGTAGTTTTAACCCAGACATTACATATAATTAAAAATTTTGGGGGTGGAAGGAGGGATAAATTCAGAATTTTTTATTGAGACTCCTGAATACCAAATCTATTGAAGGCATTGTATAATTTAGAATTTTGAACCCCAGAACTCTTTCCTAGCTTCCCATGTTTCTTCTCATGATATGTGCTAACATAAGGAGGATATAAATTTTGTGTAGCTCCGCCTCTTGCTCTCTCTTTTCCCTATCATGGCTGGGAAAGCGAGTTCTGGGGTTCAAAATTCTAATTACACAGCATACACTCTTTTCATTCATATATGATCTTTATGCTCTTACCTAGGAATCTTTGCTGGTTGGGGCTAATAGAACTTAATAATCTGAATCCTACTAAAGCATTATCAAAATTTCATTAGAGAAAAAGGGGAGGGAGTATTTAATGAGAACCAAATATAGAGGAAATTCCTAGAATATTAACATGTAAATTTTCTTTTAAAAATGATTTTTCTATGCTGAAAAAAGGATTAACAGTAACTGCAAGGAAATGAAAACAGATATCTATTTGAGAAAGGAGGGTGGCAATGAAATACTGATATTAGTCTCAGACCCAAGAAGATCCTACAAGAAAGGTAGAGTGGGCTCCCTTGTGTGGGAAGAAGCACCTTAGGCTCTGCTCTTTTGCTCACACAGACATTGGATCAAAAGAAGAAATCAGGCCTGCTTTGAAGCTCCACCCACTATTTCTACTCTAGTCAGGGTTGACATTCTTTGCTTCTCACCTCACATGAAGCAACAGCTTTATCTTCCATAGTCTAGGTTCTGGGGAATCAGGTCAATAAAAGGCTCCTCCTCCTTCATAAGGAAAAGGTCAGTTCGGGTTTGAGTGAATCCTGATCTATTTATAAATTCTTACATGACTCACTTTGGTTCATACTTTTACTTCCCATTCCAAACAGCTATTTTAATGGAATTAACTTTAATTACAATAATGCCAATATTACAGTATTTCTCCTGTTGGTGTTGCTACCAGGCATCACATCCAATATGACAAATTTACAACTTTCAAGTTGGGATAGCAAGAATACACCTTACTTCTTCCTCCCCAACTGTGGGCAGGTTCAATGAAAATAGCTCCTCTCTCAACTGTCAGTCATGGGTGAGTTCTGGTGGGGTAGAAGCTAAAAGTAGGAAGGCAAAAGGAAATAGGGGCAGAAAATGGGGATTTTAGGTGATGAAGGGTATGGCAAGGGAGACTTACTTCTACTGGTAGAGAGCAGTGGACAATGCTAGGTCTAGAATCAGGAAAACTTGAATTCCAATTTGACCCCAAACATCTGCTAACTGTCTGACCTTGGGCCGGTTATTTCACCTCTACTTACCTTAGTTTCCTCAACTGTATATGAGGGATAACAACACCAATCTCAAAGGGCTGTTGTGAGGATCAAAGGAGATTTTACTTGCAAAGTACTTAGGACAGTGCATGACTTATAAGGGGTGCTATATAGATGCTAGCTGTTATTGTTATGGATATTTCTTCATTGCACTTAACTTTCAGACTACAGACCTTTGGTTTGTGGGGGCCTACCTCACTCACACACTCCCCATGGCACTAATCTTATACTACTTTGAATACAAATTTTTTTTTTTATTCTACTGTGGAACAAAATATAGCCTCAAGTCCTTCAATGGTTAAGTATATTTTATCAGTGCTATTAACAGGAAACTATGGGAGGAAAAACATACTTATGCCCACTACCCCAGAAGCATCAGATGGATTAAACATTTCATTAAGAGAATGGGAAAAGAATCAGAAGACATGAGTATAGACATGTCTCAAAAGCCCCAGGGGTGAGTTGTGGGGGGTGGGGGTGGGGTGTGTGTGGAGGAAACCCTCCCAAGTTTCCCTTCTTAGGCCCCTTTAGTCCTGGAACTCTGGAAAACCCTCCAGAGCTGGCCAAAGGTAAAATTGGAAGCTTAGAAATCCCAAATAAAAGTAATGAAGAGTTGCTATAGCCTAGGATAGACTCAGGGGGTGCGTGTGCTACCATCTACTCAAATTTTTTAATTATGAGCTTTCTGAACATTATCATTTTGCACAAATACTAAATAACATTTCCCTAAAGTTGTCATATAGTTGTACTTAGGTAATAAAAGTCTAACTCTTTTGTCATCAACAATATCTTTAAGAGTACTCACTTTTATTTATATGTGCTTTGCTTTCTATAGGTGATCAGAACTGACAACTAAGACTGGAGAGTAAAATCCAAATAGAACAAGGAAAAGCCCCAACAGCTCTAGGGAAATGATCTGGATCCAGTTCCCTGCACTGCCCAGGTACAGTGTTGTGAAAGTCAATGATAACTGGAGATTACCAGATAGAAAGCAGTAAAGTCAGTTATTTCCCCTCTTGTTCAAGTACAAGAGCTCCACCTGTGGCCCCAGAAGAACACAACAGAATATACTGACATAGTTCATATCACAAGCAAGTTGGCTAGCAATTAAGGACTCTGATTAATGACAAGATTTTAACAACTAGTTTGTTATGTAGGCTTTCTTTCTTTTTTTTAAATGTAGGATTTCTAACAGCAGAAAAGAAAGCTTCTTGGACTTGTCATGCAGAGATTTGGGTTCATATTTGACTAGGATACACTGCCTAGCTATATGGAGGCAAGTCATTTAGCTATTCTGGGTTTGGGTTTCCTCATCTATAAAATATGAATAACACTTGCAAGACCCACCTACAGCATAGTTTTTTTGGTAAGGAAATTATTTTAATGAACTTTAAAGCAATATAGTAAATATGAATGACTGAAAAGTTGTTTTAAAAGTTTTGAAAAGTTGAGTTGAAGAGATGACTTGAGTTCAAATCCCACCACTGCTATTCACTATCTGTTTCTTTAACTGTAATGGGGTGTGGGGGAGGGCACACTGGATTTACAATTTAAAGCCCATTCCATCTGTAGATCTCTGATTTTCCTTATAATATTAAGCAAAAAGTAAAAATCTAGATTAAGATATGTTATTTCAAGAGAAAAATAGAAAGTGAATAGGTATCTTTTCTTGCTCTCAGTGGAATATAGAAGCTCTTTGAGGGCAGGACTGATTATTTTTCTAACTCCAATGTCTCCTAATGAAATCATATATGCCAATAGGATATTAAAGGCTAGGTCCCGGTCCCTCTGTTATATAGATATAGCCCAACAGATTAAATGATTTGTCCAAAGTCTCAAGGGTAATTTCAGAAATGGAAAATGAATGCAAGTTTTCCTCTGACTTCTAAAGTTTTTGTAGACTCTGCACTAGTAGGTACTAAATTACCTCCACACAAATTTTGACATAAAATTAAATCAAATTACATAATCATTGTACTGTGAATGAAAAATGACACTCAATAGTTACCTAGAAAATGACAAAATTTACTCAATGACAAGTAGGGAAAAAAAGCATTTTTATCACTGGAAGATCATCGTTATTGGAAACTCCTTGAATTAAAGGAGAATTAAGCATGCTTTAGAAGGAAGCAAATGAGTATGTCCAAATTACCAATGAAAGCCAATAAAAATGTTACTTTCCTAAGAATTTAATTTTACTAACCATTTGTTTTATTTCAAATCTGTTTTTAGGATGGCAAGAGAAAAACCAGCCTTTCCCACTATAAAAAGTCCAATGCTAAATATACTACGAATCAGAAATCTATTTCTTGTTTTTTACTATTCAATTTGTGGCAAAGGACAAGTGTCTCTAAAAACTTAATTTACATTTAAATTACATTGATTCAGAAAATAATTTCACAAAGCAGCTATTTAAAAGAAAAATTTTTTCCTAATAGTTATTTTACTTGAATTAATTTTAATTTCTTTAAATTAGCTACTTTTTTTATTAACCAGGTTATTCCTTTTAGAAATTTGTTGGAGGGTAAGGGAAGATTGGTAGGTGATTATATTCTATTGTTTTGCCTAGTCTTTTACTATATATTTTCTCCCCGATCAATCCATTGTTTTTATATTACCATGTCTTTCATTCTTGACATATTAAAAATGAAACATTATGGGAACTTTTCTGATTACATAGATGGATTTCACTTGCATTATTAAACCAGGAACTTGGTTGTCATGACATTAGACTAAATGCTACCTGGGAAAAATAAGCCAAATGGGACAATCAGAGGGAATTCTTTCTGCCACTAGCTTGGGATTTCCATTTCTAACAATGGCTAGCTGGTACCTTAGACCATCCTCAATTCTACTTCTCACCTCATCCTCAGGATTGATCCAGGAAGAAGTTGAGAAGGAAAAAGACATTTGTCTTATCAGTGTTAGTATTTTAGTATGTTCCCCCCTTCCTGAGAATCCAATTTGTTCTTCTCTCCCCCATCTGACTACTTTTTTTGAAGTGCTCAGAGACCATCAAAGTCTTAGTATTTCTCTGAAATGTAAGAAAGATCCACTATTTCTTGCTGGTGTGAGATTCAGGATTAAGGGGGAAAAATTAGTTAATCAGTAAGCATTAAACATCTGTTCTATGGCCAATGCTATGGTACATCGTGGGGATGCCAAATAAACACAACATCAATTAGCCCTTAATCACAAGGACTTTACATTTTATTAGGGGGAAAATATGTAAACATAGGGACATATAAAATAAATATATGGAAGTTTAGAGTTGGGAGGACTCTAGCAATTGGGAGAAATCAGGGAAAGTTTTCTGGCAGTACTTGAGTCGAGGCTTGAAAAGAGTCTATGAGACAAATAAGGAAAGAAAGCAATTTCATGCATTGGAAAAGAGATAAAGGACATAAGGAATAGCTAGTATGGACAGACCAAAAGCCACAAAATTCTGGACATTAAATTACTATAAATAAAAGAAAATTTGTAAATAACTCTATTATAATTTTTACTTACCCAGCATAGTGTGTTAAGTATGTGTGTGTATATATATATATGTCGATATATATATATTTACAAAATTATATATGGACTTGCCCCACAAATCAGATTAGTGCTGAGGACCTGAACTGCGGGGTGGTGGGGAGGAAGAGGAGTGGGCTGCGGAGGACCCTGCTGTGGGATAAATAAGGAGGAATTGGATGAATGGGATGGTGTTGTAGAGACAGAAGAGGTAAGTGATAATCTTACTGCTTAGATCAGAGGAATGAAGAATCAAGGAAAACGTCAAGCTGTAATCCTCAGGGCCTAATAGAATAGTGGTGTTCTCTCTAAAAATAGGGAAAGCTTAGAAGAGTGAGTTTGGGGAGAAAACTAATGAGCTCTGATACACGATAAATTTTCAATGTTTTTCAGGATATACATTTTAAAATGTCCTATAGAGATAGTTTGAGATGTGATACTAGGCAAAGACTAAGGCTGGAAATGTTAATCTGGGAGTTAGGTGCCTAGAAATGATAATTAAGTCCATGGAAGCTAATGGGAGCCATTGGAGAAAAAATAGAGAAATGGTAAAAGACAATCTTGGAGCATAGCTAAGGAGTGTAACATAAAAGGAGCAAAGAAGGATATCAGGAGAGTATTGTCACAAGAGATGGTGAGAAAGATAAAAAAGAGAACGGCTCATCACACTTGGCAATTAAGAGATAGATGTTTAACTGGGGAAGTGTCAGTTGAATGATGAGGTCAGAATTCAGAATGACAAGGCCTAAAGCATGAATGATGGGAGAGGAATTAGTGGTTCACAATTGTGTAGAAAATAGCCTTTTCTAGGAACTCAACTGAATATAATTATATTCAGAACCATTATAGGAAGATACTTTGAGGGGATGGTAGATTCTAGTAAAAGAAAGGGGGGAGACTTGGGCACATTAGTGGACACTGAGAAGGACCCCATATAGAAGTGGGCCAAGGAAAAGAAAAAAGGAGGACTAGGGAGTCATTCAGGGCTAACTACCATCCCTGAAAGTTATTGTAGGAAGGAGAGGTTGGGGACCCAGTTCTAAAATCTATAAACTTAATCCTCTTACTTGTTTTCCTTTTCCTAACCATGCAAATCATTACTAGTAGCTTTGAGGTACAGGGAGATGAAATTATTCCAAATTGTAAATCTCTAAAAATGTTTTACTGAACCCAGTGGAATTGTGAGTAGGCTATGGGAAGGGGTGGAGGGAGGGGAGGGAAAGAATATGATTCTTGTAACCAAGGAAAAATGTTCTAAATTGACTAATAAAATAAAATATAAGCCATAATGATGTGCTTCTAACACAAAAAAAGTTTTACTGATTATAGTACATGCTATTTCTTTGTATAGAATATAAGCTCTGTAATGGCAAGAACTGTTTTATCTTTTTATTCCCCATGCCTAACACATATAGGAATAAAAGTTTAATATTACACATTTTGATTAAGTGCTTGTGTTAATACAGGGCCAGTTACTCCAAACTATATTCCAATTGCTGTGAGTTTAGCCTAGGGAATGTAACCACCATTTCTGTAATTTTTTCCTTTAGGAAAATGCCTTTTGAAATTTAAAAGGTCATTTTAGAGACCATCTTTTGGAAGATTATCCTTTCAGACACTGGGGAATGATTCTGTATTTTATCTCAATGTTACATTACAAATCTTCTTAGGTCTCTTTTAGGGCTATTTTTTGGTTTTCTTCTATTCACTGGGAACATGTGGCTTATATTTTCTTCCAGATATATTTGTCTAAGCATTAATTTAGACTCTTTTTTCTGTTTCTTTGATTGACTTGTATTCTAAGTGGCAATTACATTTACTATAATGTAATTTATTTCATATTTTCATATTGAAATTCATATTTCATATCAAATCACGAATATTTCATATTCATATATATTCATATAACATATTTCATCAATGCATTTTTTGTTCCCTTTAGACAAAATTTAGATTGAAAGTTAATTTCTACTTTGGCTGCCATGTCATTATGCCTTACTTTTATGCCAGTGAATGCCAGCCAATTTTGCAAAAGTAAAATATCAGAGCACATAGTCACATAATTTACTCAAATCCCAGTATAGGTTTGTGATTGCATTTGCTTTTATCCATTATGACAACCATCAAGTTTTGCCTAGTAGAAATATTCCTCTTAAATCCTCATCTTAGGTATATATAATTTTTTCAATACTTTCCCCATTATTTTGTCAAATTGTAAATCTGACATCAAATGTTCTTCCCTCCTTAAGACTAGCATCCGTGGCCCTCTTTCCTTTCCCATTCTCTACCAGTCTCTTCAACAGTTCTTTATGTGAATTGTCAGAAAAAAAGCTCCAAAGTTTACCAATTCTAGAATACTGAACCACTTCAAAAACATGACAGTCATTTTGTGGAGAGCTTCCATCAAGAGATTTTCCAAACAGATTTCAGTAAAAGCCTTATTATTACTCTTCTAACAAGGCACTTCTTCCTTTTGAAAGCCGATTTAACAAATTCACTAATCTAATTTGTGTCAGAAAACTTTCAAATAACTGAAATAATATAATTAACCATAAATCACAAATTATATAACTGGCTACTGCTGACTGATATTTATGTTGCTATTTTTAATGGTCTACAAAAAATATTTACAATTTTATGGACTCATCTTTTACACTAAAATAATATTCAAAACTCAAAATTCCCACTTTAAGAAGAAATCTCAGAGAACTATAAAGATTTGATTTTAAAATTAAGTGAGATTTGTAAAACTGACCACATATACCAACCAACTTTGAAGGCATGGTTACTAACAAGAAAAGTTCTATAAATAACAAATTAGGTAGATTTCCAACTTACCTGCAAGTATAGTTTATTATCTTTTGTTATAGCATCCATAAGTTCCTTTTGCAGAGGTGGATCTCCATTCACCCAGAGTCCGTTAGTTGTATTATTAGCGCTGAAGCCACTAGAACTATTCTGTTTTTTGTATAAGAGAACATAAGCAGTGTCCTTTGGAAACCTACTGGTAATTTTCTGGACTGACTGAAATGAGGTAAACGTCACTCTGCTGTCATTAAATAAAAACCATTCTTTTGACATTTCATTGTTTTCCAGATCCTGTTCAATAACTGCAGTAGGAATTTCTCCCCCCAACAAATGGCCCTGGGGGGAAGCTAGAGCTAGGGTTTCAGACTGATGGCACAGCTGAAAGGAAGAGTCAGAACCTGTGATATTTCTGGCATAGGAATAGTAATGACCACTTTCAGAAGAGATGCCCGAGTGAACAACAACAGAGCTTAACAGATAGGGCACCAGTTTTGGGCAGCATGCTTCATCAGTCTCTGAGGACTTGAGTTTTTTAGCCAGGTTCTCACCAGTATCTGTGAAATCAACATCTACTGACCAACTTTCTGATAATGAAGTCAGAGAGGAATTAGTTCTTTTGACTGGTAACTCCAAAACCAGTGGCAGTGACACATTGTCTAGGATTTTGCGTCGTATGTGACACTTCTGATCATAAGAAAATCTCAGGAGAGTGAGAATAAGGTATTCAGGTTCCTCCATGATTTGCATAGTTTTCTCTGCATTCTGTAGAGAGGCACAGTTTTCACAATAATAGCGGTTATCACCATTAAGGATCTCTGGTGCCAGAAAATAATTTAGCAAGTCAGTAACTGAAGGTGTGGTTTCACCTCCTGGTTTCTGAGATACTCCTCTGTTAATCTGAATCTTGCACGGTTCATTAGAGACCAAAGTGTTTTCTGTACAGTGAAGTTCAGAAGGAAGATTGTCTAAAGCTGCTTCATCCATGACTGTCTCAGAGTCAAAGCCAGTAGGGACAGGATGACAAAGTGCTGATTCTTCAGGAGAATCGGCTCTTACCACGCTAGCCTGTACCACAAAGTCATCCTGCACCTTAGGAGAACATGGTGGACCTTGAAAAGATAGATTTTCCATAGGAGAGGAAGGACAAAATGCAAGTGAAAGATCTGTAAAGGCTTCCTCTTTCTGTGAGATACTTCTGCAGTTCAAACAGTGTATATTAGTTTGTAGTTTCCCCCCGAACATTTTTTCTATTAAAGTTTTCTCACTCTCATTTGTATAAGGGATCTCTGTAAATGGTGCTGCCTTGTTGGTTACTTCCTGTAATGAGGCTTCATTGGATCCCATACTTTCAGAAGGCTTTAGTGAAGACAGGGCTTTCAAAGTTCTCTCTTCTTCATGGAGTCTACAAAGCAAATGATTACATTTACCTTTTCTTAATTAGCTTCGCAATTGCAAATAACAGAATTTCAGAAAAATGAATAATTTAGAAAAAAGCCATTTTCCCTATCTCAAATATAAAAATGTTATCTTGTCATTTCTATGATATTATAAATTAAGTCTGCTACTTACGCTACTTTGGTTTTGCAATGAAACCAAATGACACATGAACCAAGGGATACTGCCCAAAGTCTAAAGAGAATCCTTTTTATTTGGCTATGAATTTGAAGTGCTCTATCACAGTAATCAGTGAGAACTTTCATTTTGTTGGGGTGGGAGGAGTGCTTGGAAAGAAGTGATTAGTTTTACAAAGAATTTGGTAGTTAAACTGGGAGGCAAATCTGATAAGAATTAATGGTGAAACAGAATTCAGTCTATTTTTGGACTAGTTATCTAAATGGTTCAAAAGCTCTCAGACTATATCTTCTTCCTGAACTCACTGTTTCAACATCCCAGTTCAATACAAGCTTGTGGGAGAAAATTATACTCTATCAACTCCACTTGTTTCAACAAAGAAAGGGCAGGTGAGAAAAAGAACAGAAAATGAGCTGAAATCAGGCTGGCCTCAGTGTCTTACTTACAGGTGGCAGCATGTACGCAGGTTCAGAATGCTCCCTGACACATCTCCCTACACTAAGAATTTTGAAAGTTTACAGAGTTCTCAGAGCAACAGAAAACTAAGAGAAGAGAAGGCAAAGAAACAAATGATGAACTGCACCCTGGAATCTACCTACTTTACTACATTTTCCAGAATTTCTCACCGGGATCAAGATAAGAGATCTTTGTTAGTTAAATTTAGTCAATATATTTAATAAGGAAAAGAGAATTTTTTTTAAACCTTTACTGTGTATTGGCTCCAAGGCAGAAGAGTGGTAAGGGCTAGGCAACGGGGGTCAAGTGACTTGCCCAGGGTCATACAGCTAGGAAGTGGCTGAGGCCAGATTTGAACCTAGGACCTCCCATCTCTAGGCTTGGTTCTCAGTCCACTGAGCTACCCAGCTGCCCCCTAGCAATTAAACTTTTAGTGGAAAAATGACAGGAAAATACACTCATAGTAACCAGTGAGAAAGAATAAAACACGATATAGGAAGAACTAAATTATTTAAAAAAAAAAAGTATAAAGAACCGTGTGAATACAAAGGATTTAAAAACCACCTTTTCCTCCTTATTATAAAGAAGTATCTTATTGCAGACAAAAGTATTTAAAATTCCATCTGAAATACTTAAGAACATCAACATAAAAATCTATCCCATATGTGTAAAATTTAGAAATACTTTACCTGTCTAGCAGAAACCTGAGGTATTCAGAACAGTCCTGTTGTGATCTAGGAGTAAACCAGGGAGGCCTGGATGCCTCAAAAAAAATCCGTGGGGCATATGCTTCCCTCTATTGACAAGAGGCAGATTAGAATAGAAGAAAACAATTTATCCATAGTGAACAAAATAACTTTCGGTCAAGTCATCATCCTCTGAATTTATGGATTAATCATTGTAAAATTTTGGTCTTGGAGTGACCTCAGAGGCCATCTACTTTAAAGCCTGAACAAAAATCCATTCTAAAAAAAGAAATAACAAATGATCATCCAGGGCCTCTAGTGAGAGGGAACCTTCTATAGCCAGGTACAACTGAATAGTTGTATTTGCTACAATTTTTTTCTTTTAATCAAACCTAAAGTTTCTTCTCTGCCACTTCCTCCCACTGGTCCTAATTCTATCTTCTGGAGTCAATAACATAATTTTCATAAGATAGCCTTTCTTCTATAGGTTAAAATATCTCCAGTTGATTTGACCAATTTTCTCATGGCATGACTGGAGATGTTTCACCATCCTCATTATTATCCTCTGGATTCTTTTCACCTTATGAACTTCTTTCCCCAAATATAACACAATGCTCTAGTATGGTCAGACTAAGGCAGAACTATAAAGGGATGATCACTACTTCTCTTGTTCTAGACATACTACCTTTCATGTCAACTGAATATCATTTGGATTACTCTATAATACTGATTCACAACTTCTCTGGAATTCTTCCATTTTCTCCTGGGCTGAATATCCCTTGAACAACTGTAGTTCACAGGTTCCCTACTTTTTCTCTGAACCCTTGGAAAACTGATATCCCAAAAACTCTGTTGTGTATCAGGCTGTAAATAATTTACTTTCTTTGTTCAACACAAATTTTAAGATGTAGTCATTTCTCCCTAAGGCTCCAATCACTTCCACTATAAAAATCAGTTCTTTCTTGTTGGTAAGACAATCCTGGGAGATAGGGGTTAATTAAGGAAACTGAAGCAGACAAAGGTGAAGAGACTGGTTGTGTACCACTGAGTCCCTAAAGTCACATTTGAATTCAGGTTTTCTACAGCCAGGAGCCAGTGTTCTATCTACTACACCATTTCAGGTTAAACAACATAGTATATCTTCACTTGGAGGAGGAAATTAAGAAACCAGAAAGAAAATGTGGTGGAGAGAATTTTTAGTAACAGAAACAGATGAGTTTGGGAACTAGATCATAAACATCACAGAACTGCAATAATAAGATTCAGTTATTTGGACAACATTAAAACATTTTCCAACAGAAACAAAGCAAATTCTTGGCTTATCTTCATCACATTTTCATCTGTAGGCTGTATATGAACCAACAAGGAGGAATTGCTTTTTGGTACCAGAATCTTACCAACAAGAAGGAAGAGCTGTTAGGTATGGCTGGCTAGTTAAATTATAATGAAGTTAGAAGAGAATGTAGTGAGTATCAGTGGCTCATCTTCATCAATTAAGATCACAGGTTATAAAATGTGGGGATAAATGAAAAGTTTTCCCAAAGCAAAAATCATTAAATTACGGACTCTACTTTGAAATCAAGGTTCTTCTTCCTTCACTGTCTTATTCCCATTTGTTAACATGTCTGCATAATGTTTGTAAAATTAAAAACCAGTGAAAAAGTTTGCCCGTTGACTTATATGCAATAATAATACAATTCTAAAGGTTAAAAAATTCATTATACTCAAAAGCAGCTGGTAAGAGCGCTACTATCTGTATAAGAAATACAGTACTACTCTTCTCCCACCCCCCAATTAGATGTCTGCCATGAAACATATCTAAAGAGGTCATTTTAAATGAGGCTAATGCCTTATTTTCATGAGATGTCTTGTTTCATAGTACCAACAGTTCAGCAAACCTGGCACAATATATTTATTGTTGTTGTCAATACAGTCAACAACAATATATTTATTGTTATCAATAGTCAACAAATTCATGCTCACCTGTGTATGAGCCAAAAAGGCAAAAAGATGCTGTAATTTTTTCATTAATGAATTGCAACCATTTAGATTTAAAGATAATACATGCCTCCTGAAACTGAAAGAGAATAAAATAGAATTATGAGTATTATTTCACAAGATTTAATATTAAATAAATATGCATAATTTTAAATTTTAAACTTTAAAATCACAAGATCAAAACAAAACACCAGACAAGATAATCACTAATTCATACACATATATTCATATGGAGCGGAACCTCCAAAATTTCCAAAATAGTCATTTATCTTTAACATAACTCATATCTCATAGATATAACTCAATCACATAGAAGGTATAAATGTTACACAGTGATTTTACATCATAAATAAAATGTTAAGAGATTTGCACAATAAGTTTTAATTGTTTTAAAGGTTAAGAAAAAAATGTTTTTCATTCTTAAAAAGGTAAACCTGAATTATATGGAAAATCAAATTATGTCTAAAACCATTCTATGATTCCAAACTAGGCACCACCCGTGTATCTACACATACACAGAAACTGAACTCTGTACATGTATACATTCCAAAAGATTAGAAAGGAAAACTTGCTAAAAATATTTTGAGATAGCATGTAGTTTAAAAAGAAGCATTCACAGAGACAAAGTTCAAGTATCATGACCCCATTGCCAGAGTCACTGGCATCTTCTTTTACTTTTTTCCACAACCAGAATTTAGTAGAATGCAAAAGGTACCAGGCCTGCTATTAGCCTCAAAGGTACAGTAAGACAAGGCACTTAATCTGCCATTTGAATTCTGGTTTTGCCATTTACTACCTGTACAAAGTTGGTTAGATCACTTTTCTCAGAATTTTAGTTGCCTCATTTAAAAATGGGAAATTTATTTATAGTCTGTCCACCTCAGAGGATTATGAAGATCAAATGAAGTAAGAATTATGTAAAAGTATTTTTATGTAAATCATAAAACCATTAAAGGCCATGAGCCCTTGTGGAGTTAAAGTTGATACTAGATGTAACTGTCTATTTCACCCACTGATGTGCTTTTGAAAAGTGAAATGAAAAAAGAGGGGCTAAACAAGAAGCTATCTGCATCTTCTGAAGATATTCTGGAACATATGATATTCTGAATATTTTCAATCTGACAATATGAATATTCTGAGGAAATGATGCTCCTGGATCAGGCCACTGGCCATCAATATTAATCTAAATTCTTTCTCCATTCAAGCCTTTTCCCTCATTGCCAATCTTAGAAATAGAGGGGCTACTTTAAAAGAGTTGGAGATGGAAAGGTGGTAATCTTAAAAAACTATGGCCCTAATTTTAATGACTTCTTAAATATCAACTTATGATTGAATGGCAGCCCCAACAAAGTGTTTCCACAATATTGTCTTGTATTTTCTTATAATAATCAACAGATAGAACTATCCTGATTTTCAGAAAAGTTGTGATTTACGCCCAAGGTGGCAACTAGCCAATGGTAGAATTAGGATTAGAACCCAAAACTTCAGGCTCCCAATCCAATATTAATTCTATTTTGAAAAAGTTTATTTTTTAAAAATTAGTAAGGATTTAATTTTCTCACCTTCCAAAATTCATTTGATGAATAAAATCACGGTTGGTTACTGCACTGATCAGCATTCTTTCATCTTTCAAAGTTGTCTTTAATGTTGTTATGCTCACTTCACTCTACTAGTAAACTCATTCTATTTTACTATGCTGATTCAGACAAATCTGAATCAAGTCTGAAACAAGTCTTTGTTCTGGAATGGACCCGATGCTTGACTGGCCTAAGGAACTTCTGGGATGGAAACTCCTTCCATCACTGAAAATTAGAAATTGCTCTGCAACTTACAGTTAGTCACCCAAGGCATGAAGAGAATCAGCTTTGAACCATCACCTTCTATATAAAGCTTTTCCTAATTTCTCCCAAATGCTAGTGCCCTCCATTCCTAAATACCCTATGCTTTCCCCAACAGAATGTTAGCTCCTTTCAGTTTTTTTTTTGGTTTTTGTAAATCTAGTCTGCCTACCATGTTTAAAAAAGTTAAATATACAGGAAATTAACCACACTAATTTTCAGACTAATATTTGTCTTTATATTTCCTGGGTTATTAGTTTCTGAATAATGTGATCAATGTGTACAAATGTTTAAAAGAAAAATAATTCCATTAATATTAGCATCACCTGGCCTTGAAACATCTTATTTGGAAGGCTCTTTCTATTTCTAGAGTAGCTACGCCATAACCTGACTGCATTTGTCTCTGCCGTTTCTCTTCCATCTTTATTCCTTCTGTTGTATTCTAGGACAAACTCTTATGACCCTTGAAGCAGCCTACTCTAGCAATCTCCTAATTGATCTTCCTACTGTTAACTTTTTACATTCTAATGTATTCTATATACTGCTATTCAATCTCTCTGATGCTGTAATTCTTAATACATTCACACAGAAATATCAATGACTCCCTAAATTCAGACTCTTTGGTGTGATAACCAAGAACCTTCCCGGTATGGTACAGACATTCTTCCCAGTCCTTTCTCCAACTAATCCACATGCCAAACTATACTACTTATTGTTCCAACAACATGGAGCAGTATCTTATTTGATAGCTTTTATTTATACTTGTAATAACCCTATCTCTACTCTAATTGTTAAAATCCACTTTAGGGGCAGCTAGATGGCTCAGTGGATAGAGAACCAGGCCTGAAGATAGGTCTCGAGTTCAAATTTGGCCACCAACACTTTCTGGTTGTATGATGTGGGGGCAAGCCACTCAACTCCAATTGCCTAGCCTTTATTACTTTCTGCCTTGGAAACTATACTTAATATTGATTCTAAGATAGATGGTAAAGGTTTTTTTTTTTAATCCTTCTCAACCTTTCAAGATTCAGCTCAAATCCCAACTCTTACATAATGCCTTTCTGAATCCTGTCCAAATCAAAGGGAACTTCTTTTCTTCCTCAGGATCCATAGTACTCTGAAGCTTTTAATGGAACTTATTCTTATTATGTATTATATATGTATTTAAATTTCTTGAGGGTAGGAACCTTCTCTTATATCCCATAGTACCCAGCAGACAACCATTTAATAAACACTTAGTGGCTATCTGTACATATTCTCTATTAGATTTTAAGTTCCCTTAAAGGAGCAAGACCAAGACTTCTTTTACTTTGTATTTCCTTTATGATATACAAGAGTGCTTTTCATATCATAGGTGTTTTTAGAAATGCATGTCAATGTATAAAACATTGTTAAGTTTAAACTTACTCTGTGGCCATAAATAGTGCCTGTATCACACTGTTCATATAACAAGTATTTCCTAGGTTAATCAGACCAGTTTTCCCAGTTTCAGATTTTCCAGAAAGTCTAGACAAACAAGATGCCAGGGAATTAGACTGAGAGGTCCAGGCACTTTGATTGAGGATTAATTTAATCTTCTCTTCACTGGGTTTAGGAAAATCCTATAGATTATTAAAAGAAAAAAAAGACAAAAGAGAAAAAAGTTTAATGTATAGTTCTGCTGCAATAGCAGGTTTCTGTTTAGAGTTAAGCTTTCATTACCTGTCATGTCATAATTCCCCACTTTCACAACCCAGGATTCTATCTTGACTGGCTTTGAAATCAGACAGTAAAATTGTCTGGCTAGTCATCAAAGAATCAAAATATATTACAGAGCCAAAAAAATCTTCCTAGAGGCAGATTATCAACTTTAATAATACAAGAAAAAAATATTATTATAAGGACTAAAAAAGAAAAAAAACACTACAATGGTCACTTCTGAACTGTGGTCATGAATCTCCTATGTATCAAACTGCTTATGAATATAAAATGTTGAAGTCAGAAAATATGACATAGGATTTTTACAAAATTCAATCAAATAAATTAAGCCAAAAAAATTTATAGTCCCTTTAATGCTAATGAGTTTCATTTATGCACACTATTTCCTCAATATTCATGCCTAATTACATGTACAAACTGATTTGGGGACAAAAGGAATATCCAGATAAATAGATGTATGTGAATGAAACTTTTTATTTTACCCAAAACAATTCCATTTTATTTTTTGATATGCAGAAAAGTCATTATTTTTTAGAGATAGATATTTTCCCATCCAAATTCTACGAAACATTTTAAGTCTCCCATGAGTCTAGGGATAAGTCTGAGAAGGACCAGGGAGAAAGTGAATGAGGGGAAACAGAGAAAATGTAAGACTTTAGGAGGCAGGTAGGCAGCTCAGTGGATTGAGAGCCAAGCACAGAGATGGGAGGGTCCTGGGTTCAAATGTGACCTCAGATACTTCCTACCTATGTGACCCTGGGCAAATCATTTAACCCCCATTGCCTAGCCCTTACCACTCTTCTGCCTTAGAACCAATATACAGTATTGACTCTAAGATGGAAGGTAAGGGTTTAAAAAAAAAAAGGAAAAGAACTCAAGAAAGACTATCATTTGGATTGCCATTTTGGTGCAAGTGTCCTGAAGATTTTTGACAAATATAGTTGGTTTTTCCGCCCAAAGAAGTAAATTGACTTTTAAATCTAGCAAATAGTGGCCAGTACAGAGGACAAGATATGTACTGAACTATTACGATAAAGCCAGTATGTAGAAGAAAATAAAAAACTATCACTTTTTAAAGTTGTTTTTGTCTCTTGTATGCATATGGACATCTCCTACTTTTTTTTGGAGCAGTATATTTTCCTTTGAAATTTAAATTGGCAATATCTAGCAAGAAATAAGTATGACTAGAAAGAGAATCATATTTTATTTGGACAAAGAAAAGCTTTGCAAAACCCATTACCCAACCTGTGAAAATAGTCCAGGATGTTAGTGAGAGGGAATACAAAAGACTAAGGCAATGGAATCCACATACCTGGTTAAGCTGTGATTAAAAAAGATTGAGCAATCAGGTTATATTAAAAGACAAATAAGGTCCTTCTAAAAAGGAGCATAGGCATATTTTTTTGTTCTTGAAATATTTAGTCAAAGAGGCTAAAGGAGTCACCTTTTAGGATAGAACAAGAGCCCATACTAATTTAAAATACTTCTAGTAAGTCAATTTTCATATAATTTCAAAGAAACAAGACATACTTTTATTATGCACTTATTTATAATTACTAATAGTTCCATCACATCTGCAATCCATAAAACTATGTTAATGATCATGTAAAATACTAATCATTACTATTTCTTTTTAAGACATACTTCATAGTTGTCACCATTCCAGTTGCTTACATGTCAATGTTATTGCACACTCATGTCATCGTACCTTGATAGCTTCCAGAATAGGTTCATAAAGATCTGGAAATCCTGAATAATGATACATCATACAATGTATCAGCTCTGTCAACTGAACTAGGAAGGCTGTACTGGAAGGCAGGCCATCAGTTCTGAAAGAGTGAACTAAATTAACCACATGTGGAACAATCTAAAGGAAAAAAAAGACAGAAAGTTACTTGAAATGTTCTTATATATCACATCTAATAACATATAGCCAATAAACTATTTTAATGCTGCACAATACTTTTCTGAATATTTTGGATTGTGATAATTTATAAGTTTGGTATTTTCTAAATTCAGACTATTTAAACTTTTAAGAGTTACACAGAGTTCCATGTAATTCTCTTAAGAGAGAAATGATAGTAAAAATTTAAGTTCTAAAATATTGAGGTCAACAGTATTCTGAAAATATTTTAGAGGTTGGAATCTTAGTTTCTGTCACATTCACCAGCTACCTGGATGAGAATTACATTTTCTAAAAGATAATCTCAAATTTAGTTTGGAGCTCCATCTAGTGTGGATTTAAGCTTTCCATTTATGGGAATTTTATTTTACATAGTAAACCATACCACTACTTAAAATCTTGGAATAAGCTATACAGGACAAATAAAATTATAGCACAGGTTACGGGTGTGTTTTGGCAAATCAATAGGAGGTAGTGACATACAGCATTGGGGCAATAAGTTCTACATGACAGAAATGATTCAATAGCTATTCTTAGAATAAGAGAAATCTATTTTTAGGAACTAAAAATAATTTAGTAATGAGCCATTTTTGTCTTGATAATCTGTTATTTTATAGATTCACCTCTATTACTTAAGGGAATGGACTAGAAATTTGCAACTTATGATAATGAATTAATGATTTAGGAAGAAATAAAAAGGAAAGCATGCTACTGATTCAACCAAAGAGAATAAGTAACAAACAGGGCCCACTAAAGTCAACACAGATTAAAGATGGAGCAGGGATAATTTCAATGACAACAATTATAATAAGATTCTGTATGAAACCATTTCTATTTACAGCAAATGGTTTGTTGAATTCAGCAAATATAGGTAACATTTTGTTGTGTGGTAAAATTATTTTATCATTTATTATTAAACATCCAACCTAACTTTTCTTCAATCTCCATTGCATAATTATTATGGGAAGTCACCTTTTTTGCTGCTAATTCATGGCAAAAGTTAGTCTAAAACTCTTCGGTGGTTTTTCTATCCCACCTAAAATATATCCCTCATATCTACTCCTTCCCAAAAACTCTCCATAATTAGTTGTTTTGGCCATAGTCCATTCTCATGATTATGCTTCTTCATGTACTAGAAAGACTTCTCCTACACTTCAGTTCACTTCTCTAGGCTCATTAATCCTCTTAATCTTGTATCCAGTCAAAACGTTGATACTTAATAATAAAAGTTATCTATTTAAGATTTCTAACATTTTCAGTTAGTACTAGAAATAATGAGCATTCGTAACATTCAAAAACAAAATTAATAGAAGCAACATAAAAATGTGGGAAAATTAATTGGAAGGGGAAGAAAAGAAAAACAATTATCCAAAGACATTGTTCCAAATCCCCTGAGGATGGCATCACCTTTCCCTTTAGATTATCTTCTGTCACACTCTAAACTTCTAGTTCTATTATTGAGCCAAAGAAAGGATTTATTCTCCATAGTTATACTCACTACTAGCAAGTACTCTGTATTCTTTCAAATACTCCACAGCTGAAATACACTCAGTTGCCAAAACTGATTGTCTCTTTTTCTACGATTCCAATAACCTTTGCATCCTTCTGACTCAGCTATCACTCTAATTGATGCTCTGAATGTCTTACTTTTTATTATTGTAATTGCTTTTAAACATTGTGATAAGATGATTGTAATAGCTCCTCAGTCTCAGAGGGAGACCATGTTACTCCCACACTCAAAATTCAATGGCTGTCTGCATCTTCTGCAAGAGCAAACAACAAGTTCCTCTGTTTGGCACTTAAAAAGCACCTTACTGGCTGGCCCCAACTAACACTGTCAACCTTCATTAACTCTAAGGTTCAGGCAACCTGGTCTTTTTACTACTTCTTCCTCATGGCACTCCATTTCCCATCTCAGTTCCTCTATCTATGCCTGGAATGTACTCCAATTTCAC
This sequence comes from Monodelphis domestica, assembly GCF_027887165.1. Taxonomy (NCBI): domain Eukaryota; kingdom Metazoa; phylum Chordata; class Mammalia; order Didelphimorphia; family Didelphidae; genus Monodelphis; species Monodelphis domestica. The sequence goes on along the minus strand of NC_077232.1, from coordinate 176,709,180 downwards.
ATCTGCCTAGACTCAAGTGAAGGGTCACCTTCTAAAGGCCTGGTGATGGAATAAAAAGACACAAAGAAAAACAACTTCTTCAAGGCAGCTGGGTGGCTCACTGGATTTAGAACCAGGCCAAGAGATGGGAGGTCCTAGATTCAAACCTGGACTCAGATACTTCTCCTAGCTGTGTTGACTGTGGACTTATCCCCCAATGCTTAGCCCTTACCATTCTTTTGCCTTTATTGATTCTAAGACTGAAGTTAAGGGTTTTTTTTTTAAAAAAGGTAACAAATGGAACAAAGGTAGAAATGGGGAGTGGGAGAAGGGGAGGAAGAGGGATTTAAAGGTCTTCTTGTATCATTCTGACATTTTAAGGTATTTTATCTTTAATTGATAGTATGTGCCATACTTATTACTTTTCAATGTCCTTCTTAGAAACATTTTTTGTGTTTGAAAGAATTCTACCCACTTACTAAAATGACACCAAAAAAGTCAGCCAAAAATTCCTATCTTTTCAATTTTCCAAAATATTTTGCAACTTTAACCTGAATTTATTTTAACATTTACAATGTATTTTCTTTACAGTAACATAGGTAGTTCCAAATATCATAAATTCCATTAAAAAAAAAATAAAATCCACCAAAGCTGCAATTCACAAGTGCAGGGAATTTCTAGGTGGAAATTCTTTAAATGTGGAACATTTATCTGTAAACTTATCTGTAACTGTTAAGTCCTAGAGAGTTGCCCTAAGGGGGCCTAGACTAGCTAAGTATCTTATTTATCCCTTTTGTAATATCTTAAATAACCTACTGCAATTATGGTAAACAATTTCATTTTGAGAATATAAAATCTGACTTAATACCAAAAAACTTTAAAGCAATTTAGCATAGAAAAAAAAATGGAGAACTAGCTTACCAAATGGAAAGCCTCTGGAGAATGCTGAAAACTAAGCAACATGTGGGAAAGAACTGCAAGAGCACCAGGTCTCACAAGAGGAAACCAAAGTCGATTAAAAACCTTAAAAAAATAGTCAAATATTTATTCATTTTTTAAAAAATCATGAACATGTTAAAAGTTGCTATGTCTTAGTTATCAAAATTTTTTCCTCTAAAGTTCTGAAATAACCTTTAAAAAATTTACACTAGAAACAAAACAAAGACTCTGAGGTGGTTTATGTATACATGGAAAAGCACTGCCTGTATTTGGAAATCAGCTAAGGCAACTTTTGAAGGCAAGATACTAAACCACCTACAGGTCTTTATATGCTTTCCAAACTATAGTCATGAAAATGTGAGCTATTACTATGCATGACATATAAAAAGAGATCCAATAATAATACCATATTTTAAAAGGGCCTTTAAAGTACTCTTACTTTAAATATGCATGAATAATTAATAAACAATATCTATAACTGATTAACTGAATATTTATATATTTTTAGTGAGAACTATCTCTCCCACCCTCCAAATAGGTCAAAAGTATTTATCATAACCCCTTAATTTAAAGGTTTACATCCCACCTACCAATTCAATTTTGAGCAAAGTAACATCTATCAAAATAGTAAACTTTTGGACTGCTGCCAGTCCTTTCAGCAGTGCAATCACCCATGTCTCCACATGCTGTGCCAAAGGCCAAGACAGCCAGTCAATCATTCTGAAAGATGAAGGAAAATGAGAAAAAAAAAACCTGTAAAAATATTTTGCTGAGGAGCAGCAAGAGTTCCAATAGAGAGCCAATTTATTTTATTTTAACAAAGGAATAAGATGAGAACAAAAATTTAGGCACTTAGATGACAAATAACAGTTAATTCCTACTCCAGCTAATATACAAGAAACTTTCAATTCTCTAGTCACTCATTCAAAACAAGTTTAGTATTTGAGTGTCTCCTCATTGCATTTCCCAATCTGATTGTCCTTGTGGTGGACCTTCCTGGATTTTTCTACCATGCCTTCAGTAAACTTAACATCACTAGATCTTATCATTTTCCAAGTTCCAGGAAGTCACCTTGTTATTCACACCTAATCAATACCCTCTACTCCTCTGTTTCTAGAGGGCTAAAGGGTAGAGACATAAATTTCTCCATTTAAGGAAAGGGGACAGTCTTATAGAGCTATACTTACTCATTTTGGACTCTGATTTCTCCACTACACCTTAGCCCTGGGTATCTCCCTATCCCTCAGTTTTTCAACTTTATTTTATGTGTTGTTTTCTCCTATTACATTGTAAACTGCAGTCTTATAGGCATTATCTTTCCTTTTTGTATTTGTGTTTTTAGCACAGTGCTTGCCACATAGTAAAGGCTTAATAAATGTTTACTGACTGTGGCCTGAATTATCTGAATACCTCTGAGTGAGACAATGTGAAGAATAAGACAGATGAAAATAGAACAATCCCTCTCCTCCTATGGGTTATAATATAATCTGATAAAAGGATGTTATAGAGTGGTTGTCAATTTGCATTGGTTAAAGGAGTCTCCATATATTGGGAGATCCCTACACTAGAAGTGTCTAAATACATGGCTTGTGGGTCACATAATCCTGAGTATGACTGGAACCAGGTTAAAATGTAACCAGGAGACATATACAATCAACAAAAATGCAGTAAAAAACAAATAATATTACATTCTAAAACTAAGTCACTATGTGGTCTATAGGGGATCATGTATCAATTACTGCCTTTATTTCTGTTTGAATTGGACACTTTGCTCTTACACTAGTAAAATCACAGGTCTGGATATTACTCTCAATTTTAAGAAAAGGAAAAGAGTTAAAGGCTAAATCTATTTTTTTTTAAAAAGGGAAAAATCAAAGAAATTGAAAGAGAACCAAGATAACAGGTTAAAGAGAACAGAAAGGAAGATTTAAGGAAAAGTGTAGGATGTCATTAATGTTAAATTCTTCAGAAATCGCAAGGAGAATGAGAGTAGGGACTGTCAAAAGTATAATATAAGTAGAAAATTCAATCAATTAACAAATCAGGCACTATACTAGGTAGTCATAGGTAGGAACAAAACAAGTTCTGGTCTTCAGAAGCTAATGTTCTATTGATTGGGGGATAGGTTGAATTGCGATGATTGAGGTTAAGGAGGAAAAGAAAAGGTAGTCAGAAAAGAAGGACTTGGGGCAGGTTAATTCATTTAAAGCTGAGAGTGACAGGAAGACAATAAAAGCTAGAAAAGGTAGGATCAACAAAAGTCTTTTAAATAAGAGGCCAGCAAGTTAGGACAATGATGGAAAAGAAGAAACAAAAGTGAAGAAATTTAAGATTAGGGAAAGGGAATAGTTAGGTGTAAGAGTTAAGTCTGAATTACATTTTTCTGGGGAGGGGAGGTCTCTGAAGTAGAGGGAGAAAAGGTTAGCTTTATGAGAATCCAGGGTATTCAGAACTTCACATTATGATGACCAAACTCGAAACTGTTCTGTAACCATAAATAGGAAAAAAATTTAGTTCTATAATCTTTTACGTTGTTTTAAAAAATTACAAATTGGTCTGGTAGTGAAATTTACTTGAGTTACTAAGTGTGAGACCATTCACTGCAGTGACTTCTGTAATCATTATATTTTAATTAAAAATGTCTTTTGCTTTGAAAACCAGAGTCACTGTCAATATACATGAAATACCTGCACAGAGCTTGAGTCATACTTGCATCTTTTACATTTGGATCTGTGGTAAGGCTCCTGATGAGAACTGTGATCATCTGCAATGGAATATGTTGCACAAGACTTGCCAAGGCAACAGAGGGTTCAAATGAAGCATCTATTAAAAAACAAACATACAACAATAAAACAAAGCATTGAAGAATATATAGCACATTAGTAGAAACACATAATTAAGAGAATATAAATTAGAACACAAACAAAATGTTGCTATGCTATATCTGAAAGATATCCTTTAACAATAGTAAAAGAAGGAAAATAGTAGTTTCTATATTCTTATATATATCCGTGCACTAGACAGTCATAAGTCTGGAATATCTAAAAATATCAGTTACCTTTTTGTCCATTTTTACATATTATGTATTTTCTGTGCTAAAATTTATCCTCACATAATTATATAATAACCAGATATAGCTAGTGGTGAAATGGTTGGAGATGGGTTTGTGGTCAGAAGATCTAAGTTCAAATCCGACACTCACTAGTGTGACCCTGGGCAAGTTTACTTAACTTGCTTGCTTGAGTTTCCTCAACTGTAAAATACAGATGATAACAATAGCACCCATTGCCCAGGGCTTTTGTGAAGCTCAAATGGGAAATATGTTTAAAATAAACAAATCTCTTAGCACAGTGCCTGACACATTGTAGGGACTATGTAACATTTAACTTGCCCCCTACACCATCTATCTATCACTATAGTATATCATAGAAAGTGGTATATAATTTTGTTATGTGGTATATTACTTCATTGTAACTAACACCATTAAACACCTAGTTATTATTGCCAATTGGTTTGAATCTTGCTCTGAAACGTACTACTAAAATGAAACTGGGAGTAAGACCCAAACTCTCTGAGAATGAGTTTTCTTGATTGAAAGATGAAGGTGTACAGAACCTGACAACAGACAAGAAACAGTGCAAACCTAACAAGCCTCACTTCCTCCCTTATCACAAGATGTTTTCCAACAGATATAAATTAGTGCAAACCTGACATGCCCCCTCCCCACTTCCTCCCTTATCACAGGATGCCTCCCCAAACTAGCTCCAGATGTCCGTAAGGAATGCAAGACCCCTCCCCTAATATTTACTTTCTCCCCCTAGCCACAAGTATATAATAACATGCCTTTACCTCAATAAACGACTCCTCTTTGCATACCATGTGAGAGCTGTCCGTTCCTTACTTGTCTCTTCCCCTTTCCTTCTCTCTCTCCCCCTCCCCTCTCAGGGGTCGTAAGGGGCTGGTCCCCGACAGATCTGGCTCCCAACGTGGGGCCCGAGCGACCACCGGACAACTGAGGAAAAGTTCGGCGCCGAAATCGAGACTACAGTAACGGGTAGAGATCGAACAGATCTAGAACAGATCTCGAGGAATGGTAAGTTGTCCCAGTCATATCCCCCTCTCAAACCCCATTGTGTGAATGGTCGAATGTATGTGTGTTTTGATGGCAACGGAATAACAGTCCCCTTATATATACGAGTAATAGGGCGCCCCTTTGGGGAACCTGGCCGGGGCTTATACGGCACGCCTACGCTCAAATATAAGGGACCCCTCTTTGACCAAAGGGGAGAGGCCAATTCGTGGAGAGTTGATCTCGCGGTTCGACTGCCGTTGACCTGTTTCTGAGTGTGGACCTGGAATTACTGCGGTTCCGTTCTTGCGCGAGCAGGACGGCCAGGAAACCGGGGAAGCGAATCTTGTGAGTGACTGAAAATGGGGAAAACACTATCTAAGGAAGCTCTGTTTATAAAAGAATTAAAAGAAAGAATTAAAGAGCGCAATGTAGAAGTTAAGAAAAGAGATCTGTTGCGCTTCTTCTCCTTTATTGAACAACGCTGCCCGTGGCTCATTCTCCATGGCCCTGGCATTCACCCCCTAACTTGGGATAAGGTTGGCCGAGACCTTAATGATTTTGCACGCTCAGGTCAGCCCATCCCTGAGGATTTCTTTACTTTTTATGGCCTGATTCGGGACATCCTTAAAGAGGCTGATTCCAGTACACAGGTCTCCCACCTCCTCAGCCTTGCTGAGGACGCTATTGAAGAAAGTAAAAAACAGACTGAAGAAACCCCTGAATTAGGCAACATAGACAAAAATTACAAAACCCCGTCTCAAGAAACCCCTGAATTAGACAGCATGGGCAAAAATTACAAAACCCCGTCTCTTTTAGACGAACGTATTAACATCCCCTCACACTTACCAGAACCACTCCCTCCTCCCACCCCCACACTCCCCTCCGCTCTTCAGGAGAAGCAGTCCCCGCCCCTAGGAACACTCCCCTCCCGAGGCTCCGCTCTTCTCCCTCCCTCCCGCAGACCCGCTCTCTACCCTGTCCTTTACGATAGCAATACACCAGAGACCCTCAATCCAGCATACCAGACTGAACTGGATGAAGCGGCAGCCGGATACTACCCCCCAGACTTCCTTAAAAACAAGCCCCCTCCCTATAATCCGCTTTACCCTTCCCCGATTTTACCAACTCTTCCCAATACAAATGACCTAAAGATAGCCACTGCTCAATTAACTAAGCAAATCACTGATCTCAAACAATTTATAGACTTACAACATGAGATCGGCCACTTAACAAGCCAATTACATGACCTTCAGGTCGCCACCCTGAAACCAATCTCACATTCAAAAAAACCTAAAAACAACCCCTCCAAACTACAAAAGCCCCTCCTGGCCCTCCCGGTAGTTACCAGGCATAGGACTACCACCGGTACCACCCCGGAGGATGTAGACATAGAGGAGATCCCTGACGAACTGTCCCAACCCTACCAAAATTCACCCCCCGTTTCCTCTGAATCTGACAGAGAGGAGGGGGATGAAGAAGCGAATCAAGGGGTCCATACCACCGATACAATCCGGCCCCATGCCCACCCATTTAAAAGACTTAAATTCAAACAGATTAAGGACCTCCATTCAGCAGTAAAAAACTATGGCCTTAATGCTCCCTTTACCCTTTCTATCTTGGAAAGTCTCGGGGGAGATGGGCACTTACTCCCCTCAGAATGGACTAAGGTTACACAATCTGTCTTGTCTAGAGGCCAGTTTTTAACCTGGAAGGCAGAGTTTCAGGAAAGGGCAGAAAATCAAGCAAAATCAAATCTCACAAACCCCCAAACAGCCAATTGGACAGTAGACAAACTCATCGGTCGAGGTCGTTATGCCCCTGACACCGTGCAATTGAGATTGCCTCCTGGCCTCCTCATGCAAACTGCCCACGCAGCCTTAACTGCATGGCGCGCTGTCCCTGCCTCCGGGGCCATCACCGCCCCGATCTCTAAAATCCTCCAGGGACCAAACGAGCCCTATGCTCAATTTGTAGCCAGACTCTTAGAGACAACAGAAAGGGTCTTGGGACAGGACGGTACCGATAACCCAGTGGTTAGACACCTGGCCATTGAAAACGCCAACCCTGCCTGTAAGGCCGCCCTTAGAGCAAAATCTAGAGAGCTTGATCTGAACGGCATGATCCGCTTATGTAATGATATTGACTCTTATGACCACAGAATTAACAAATCTATCTCCTTAGCTATTGGAGCAGTCATTCAAGCCACCCGACAGAACGCTCCCCGTAATTGCTTTAAGTGCGGCATGCCCGGACATTTTGCTCGTGAATGTCCCTCCAATCAGATTGCTCGTGAATGTCCCTCCAATCAGACTGCTCGTGAATGTCCCTCCAATCAGGCTGCCCCTAGTTTACCTTTCAGCCCCTCGGGTGTGCCTTCGAGACTGCCCCCAAGTGTCTGTCCGAAATGTAGGAAAGGGCGTCACTGGGCCAGCGACTGCCGCTCCAAAACTACCTCAAATGGACAAAATATTCCACCTGTCCAGGGAAACGGGATGCGGGGCTCCCTCGGGAGCCCCTTCCCCTCACCCTTGCTCGAGCCACAACAGGCAGCGCAGGCTTGGACCTCTGTTCCTCCTCCACCAGAATATTAACCCCTGAGGATGGCCCTGAGGTCATTTCCACCGGTGTCACTGGTCCACCACCCCCTGGTATGTTCTTCTTAATCATCGGAAGGGCACTCACTACTCTACAGGGAGTTGTGGTCCACCCCACATTAGTGGACAATGACTATACAGGAGAAATAAAGCTCATTGTTGAGTCTCCCCATGGCCCGGTTACTATCCCTGCTGGCCACCGACTAGCCCAAGCCCTCCCCCTTCCCATGGTGGGTGACTTCCCTACCATTGAACAGACAAGGGGCCCTTCGTCCCCAGGATCGTCAAACATCTATTGGGTACAACAAATCACTGAGTCCCGTCCCACCCTCCAGTTGTCACTCGACGGGAAGAAATTTATCGGGCTGCTTGACACCGGGGCCGATTCCACGGTCATTTCCCACAAACACTGGCCTTGTGCCTGGCCCCTTCAGCCCTCTACCACTCATTTGTCCGGCATAGGGCAAGTCAATCACACACTTCAGAGTTCAAAGTTCCTTACTTGGAGAGATGCTGAGGGTAACACCGGCACGACTCGACCCTATGTAGTCAAAGGGCTCCCTGTTAACCTCTGGGGCAGAGATATTCTCGCTCAAATGCGACTCCTCATGGTGAGCCCCAGCGACCCTGTCACACAAATGATGCTTAAATTTGGCTTCCTCCCAGGAAAAGGGCTTGGCAAAAATGAACAGGGCAATCCTCAACCTATCTCCTTTACACCCAATAGAGATAAAGCAGGCTTTGGGTCACAAAATTTTTCATAAAGGCCACTGGTCCTCCTGCACCCCAGGCAGATAAGATAACTTGGAAGTCTGATTCCCCTGTCTGGGTCGACCAGTGGCCCCTCACCTCTGAAAAGGTCCAGGCCGCCATCATGCTGGTGCAGGAGCAAATCTCTTTGGGCCACCTCGAGCCCTCCACCTCACCATGGAACACACCTATTTTTGTTATCAAAAAGAAGGCTGGAGGGTGGAGATTACTACAAGATCTACGGGAAGTTAATAAAACCATGATTCCCATGGGCGCCTTACAGCCCGGACTCCCATCTCCTACAGCTATCCCCAAGGGATTTCACAAAATAGTTATAGATATAAAGGACTGTTTTTTCTCCATTCCCCTCCACCCTCAGGATTGCCCTCGATTCGCCTTCTCTATCCCCATAGTCAATCAAATTGGCCCCAATCCCCGATTTCAATGGTTAGTTTTGCCTCAAGGAATGGCCAATTCTCCTACCCTATGTCAAAAGTATGTTGCTCAGACAATAGATCCCATCAGGCTTCGATTCCCTTCCGCATATATTATCCATTATATGGATGATCTTCTCATAGCAGCTCCCTCCCCTCAACTGACCCAGACCATCGCTCAAACCATTACTTCAGCCCTACAGGACAGAGGCTTTAAAATTGCCCCCGATAAGGTACAGGTCCAATATCCCTTTTCTTTTCTCGGGTTCCGCCTCGAGATTGATCATCTCTTTACACATAAAGTCACGCTTAATCGTTCCACCCTAAAAACACTTAATGATTTTCAAAAACTTCTAGGGGACATTAATTGGCTTCGCCCTTATCTCGCCCTTGCAAAAGCACACCTCCGCCCCCTAGAGGATATTCTACGCGGGGATACTGACCCCTCTTCCCCACGATCACTAACACCTGAGGGAGAAATCTCCTTACAAAAGGTTGAACAGGCAATTGCCAAACAGAACATCGGTTACTTCTCCCCTAAGGATCCCCTCTATTTAATCATCTTTTCCACTGAATTCTCTCCCACAGGTCTCCTATGGCAGGACCCTTCTCCCCTCATTTGGCTACACCTTCCCCTAGCCTCTAGGAAGATCCTGATCCCCTACCCTGACCTGGTTGCTCAGCTTATTATGATGGGTGTCCGCCTGGCCACTCGCCACTTCGGCCGCCAGCCCGATCATATTGTTTCCCCGTATAATAAAGAGCAACTGCGATGGCTGCAAACACAGAATGATAATTGGGCCGTCCTTATCTCATCCTATCAAGGCACTATTGACAATCACATGCCCAGTAATAAACTCTTACAATTCTTTACCCTTACCCCCTTCACCTTAACCCGTATTACGCAGTCATCCCCCATTCCCGGAGCGCCCACGATTTTCGTGGACGGCTCGAAAACAGGCCTCGCGGCCATTGTTATGCATGATTGTCCCCATACTATCCACACTCCTTATCAATCCGCACAACTGGTTGAACTCTATGCAGCACTCACTGTTTTTATCTCTCTGCCTGAATCCCCCTTCAATCTGTACTCTGACAGTCGATATGTCGTTCAGTCCCTACTACGGCTTGAGGCTACTCCTGTTATTCAACCCACAACAGCCACCTTTTTCTTATTCACCAAGATACAGCAAGCCATCAGAGCACGGTCCCACCCCTTCTTTATAGGCCACATACGTGCTCATTCAGGTCTCCCAGGCCCCTTGGCATTAGGAAACGACCTTGCAGATCAATATACCCGCTTGGCCGCTCTGGCTGTACCTACAATCCCCTCGCCAGACCCTATTTCCCTTGCTACTGAAGCCCACAAACTGCACCACCTTAACGCCCATACTCTCCGCTTAGCCTACAAAATCACTAGAGAGCAAGCCAGAGCTATAGTGAAAAGCTGCAAAAATTGCCTTACGCTGTTACCTGAACCTCACCTTGGAGTCAACCCTCGTGGCCTCCTCCCTGGCCACCTGTGGCAGATGGACGTTACTCATGTTCCCTCCTTTGCTAAATTGAAATATGTTCATGTTTCCATTGACACCTTTAGTGGGTTTCTTTTTGCCTCGGCACAATCTGGCGAGGCCACCAAACATGTCATCAAACATATGTTTCTCGCCATGTCAGTCATGGGAAGACCATTGACCCTTAAGACAGACAATGGTCCTGGCTACGCAAGCCGTTCCTTTAAACAGTTCTGTGCTCAATTAGGCATAAAACATATCACTGGCATCCCCTACAATCCCCAAGGGCAAGGTATTGTAGAAAGAGCAAACCAAACACTGAAAAATACCATTTTCAAACTAAAAACTCAGGAGACCCTCTACCCCTTGTGTGGCAACCAAACCACCTTGCTGGCACATGCCCTTTTTGCCCTTAACTTCCTCACCCTGGATACGGAGGGCCGCTCTGCCGCGGACCGTTTTTGGCACCCACACACCACCTCTAACCTCGCTCAGGTCCTATGGCGTGATCCCCTCACGGGCCGTTGGAACGGCCCTGACTCTGTTCTGACCTGGGGCAAAGGCTCAGCCTGCATTTTCGACAAAAGGGAGCAGTCTGCTCGCTGGATCCCCTCACGTCTAATAAAAACCTTCAGCCCAGATAATCACCTCCCCCCAGGGTCTACCCCTGAGAAAAACCTCCCCTCTTGTCTTACAGATAATGCCTGAAACCCATGATCCATCCTGCCTTGTACTGCGAACACTGTTGGCTGCCTCCTTGTTCTTCGCGATCCTCGGCCTTCTTGCTGCCCTGATAAAATCCATCCACATCATCCTCTACATTCGCAGTCTGAACGACCCTTGAACATTCGCGACCATTATGGGCCTTCAAATTTTATTGTTTCTTTCCCTACTCACCCCCCCTCTGAGTGCACAACACCACTCCCACCGTCCATGGAAATGGACCCTTAGCAGCTGGGACAGTAGCTCTATTATCCAGATTACAACCACCTCTGGAGCACCCAGCTTCACCTTTCTCCCCTGCACAATTATTCAACAGGACGGACCATGCCTACCGGAAAAACGCGGAGCCCCTACATCACACTTCACGTATAATGATTATTACATTTGCCCTTCTTCCAATCCTGGAAAGCATTATTGTAATCGCCCAAATGTATACTATTGCTCCTATTGGGGATGTGAGACTCGCTCTACCGGATGGACTCCCCCCAAATTAGACTCCTTCCTTTCCTTTCATTGGGGACCCTCGGGTTGTAAGCCCCGATCACAGCTCGGGCGCTTTATCGCGGAGGGTTCTAAAGGACTATGGATTGACTGTTCATATCTCAACCTTACAGTACTACAACCCACCGATGACAGCTGGCTCCTAGGAAGAACTTGGGGTCTCCGCTCCTACCAACCAGGAGATGACCCCGGAGGACTGTTTTTCATCAAGAAAGAACCCCCTCAGGAAACCCCCCCCTCCATTCAGGGCCCAAACAAGGCCCTCCGACCCGCTAAACCCCGACACCCACCTCACCCCCCCACACCGACATCCGCTCCCCAACTTAGACCGTCTCCCTCGTCCCCCGTCCCCTTCCCTTCACCCCCTCCTCCTCCCCTGTTATCCCCTATCCCTAAGGAGAAACCGATAATCCCTTACCCGTACCTCCCTCTCCTGCAAGCGTCTTTTTCCGCGCTTAACCACTCCTTCCCAAACTTCACGACCAATTGCTGGCTTTGTTTAGTCGCGTCCCCGCCCTATCTTGAAGCTTATGCCCTAACCGATAATAATCTTACGTGCTCTAAGGTTGACAACCCCTCTGCTTGTCACTGGGATAATGATGATCCCTCCCTTACTATACCTATCATCGGAGGCAATGGCACTTGCATTGGCAAAAATGCTACACTTAATCCTTATTGTGCTGTGTCCTTCGTGACTAGGAATGACTGCAAATTTTATATTCCCCCTGGTAATACCCGTTGGCTTTGCGCGAAAGCAGGCCTTCAAGCCTGTTGGGCTTCCACCGCCCCAGAGGACGTGTGCATTCTGGTCACCATTGTACCACGTGTCACCTTTAGGCCCGACCAGGACTTCCTCCCCCTGTGGGAACGACTCCAAAACCCCAGATGGAAAAGAGAACCGGTAACCCTCGCCGTCACGGTAGCCGCTCTTCTTGGCGCCGCCGGTGCAGGGACCGGCATAGCCGCTCTAACTTCCCAACACATATCCCACAATCATTTACGGGCAGCAGTAGATGAAGACATTGCCCGCTTAGAATCCACCATAAATTTCTTGGAAAAGTCCCATGCTTCCCTTGCTGAAGTAGCCTTACAAAATAGACGAGGATTAGACCTCCTCTTTCTCCGCGAAGGGGGACTCTGTGCCGCCCTCGGAGAAGAATGTTGCTTCTATGCTAACCACTCTGGCGTCATTAGGGACTCCCTAGCCCAACTCAGGAAAGAGCTTGAACAGAGGCGCAAAGATAGGGAAACAAACGGCCCTTGGTATGCACAGTTTCTGCCTAGTTCTCCATGGTTCTCTGCAATCCTCTCTACCCTCCTTACCCCCCTCATAGTTTTTATCCTTGCCTTGACTTTTGGCCCTTGGATTTTCAAAACTATCACACGGCTGGTCACTCGCTCCGTTGAATCATCCATAAAAGCCTTCCCTATGGTACAGTACCACCGCCTAGAGACGGTTGGCCACACCTCCCCCTCCACTGAGCAATACAACCAGCTCCATTTCTCGGGACGGTAATCCAACGACGGGAATATTGCGGGTCCCTTGCCCTTGCGTGGAGGCTATTAGGGAAACACCCCGCATAGCCTAAGACAGGAGCCGCCTCCGAAAGGGCTCTTCAAGACGGGCTTAAGACCATGCTGTGATAGTTCTGCAAATCCATTTTCTCTCAAAACCTCTCCCCCTCTTTTTGAAAAGAAAAGGGAGGAATTGTACAGAACCTGACAACAGACAAGAAACAGTGCAAACCTAACAAGCCTCACTTCCTCCCTTATCACAAGATGTTTTCCAACAGATATAAATTAGTGCAAACCTGACATGCCCCCTCCCCACTTCCTCCCTTATCACAGGATGCCTCCCCAAACTAGCTCCAGATGTCCGTAAGGAATGCAAGACCCCTCCCCTAATATTTACTTTCTCCCCCTAGCCACAAGTATATAATAACATGCCTTTACCTCAATAAACGACTCCTCTTTGCATACCATGTGAGAGCTGTCCGTTCCTTACTTGTCTCTTCCCCTTTCCTTCTCTCTCTCCCCCTCCCCTCTCAGGGGTCGTAAGGGGCTGGTCCCCGACATGAAGGAATGGAATTCACACAGAGGAAGCCATGAGAGCAAGAGAACAAAGATGAGATATATAATACTACTTGAAACAGTTTACACAGCATACTTGTAGTAAGGATCAAATGAAAACTTTATAAACTACAAGTGCCTGATAACAAATTCTATCAGTTCTATTAAGAGGAGAAAGATTACTTTCATAACACCCATTTCATAGACGACAAAAAGTAAACCCCATTTCTAGTGGTCATGAAAGTGGGTTTAGGATGTCAACCCAGAGTGTGTTCTTACCAGCTTTATTTCTACAAACCACTCAAAAAATTCATCAATAAACTGATTGGCTTGGTCAAGTCACTCAGTTAGGGATACAAAGATGTATAAAATATGGTCCTTTGTTTTTAAGAAACTTACAACCTAAAAGGAAGGTAAGAATGTAGGAATAATTAATTTAACCAAAAGGCAAAATGATCTAGGACTATATAAAGGAGGCAATGAATGAAATGCTAAGGAGGTCAGAAAAGAGATCATATTCCCTTAGGGGATGAGCAGAGGCTACAGGAAGAAATGCAGTATCTAACAAAATTCTGCTAATACTTTCTATTTCTATGTCAGTTGTATTTGTAAATACCTACTCTTTCCTACTTCATTATAGAATCTTTCCTTTTAACTAGGAAAAATACTAATAGTGACTCCACATGACAAAATATATAACACCAAGGCCTAAGTAGTTCCTGGTCTTTTTTGAGGAATACTGTATATTTCATTAACAGTTAAGAGATGGCAGGTACAGAAGAATAGGTAAGATTTCACTGGAAAGCATTCCAAAGGAGTGAAGAGCATAAAAACATCACATTAGAAAAGTTTGAAGAATAATTTGGGAATAAGTTTAGTTGAGGGGTAGGAGACATCAGGCTGAAAAGGTAAAATAAGTTCATTGCAGGAAGAGTCTTAAACATCAGGTTACAAAATTACATTTTATTAGGTAAACATCAAAGATTTTTGAACAGAGGGGGATGACAAGAGACAGATGACACGATTGGTATAATTAAAGCATATAATTATAGTTAAGCTACACAGCAAAAATGGGAGTGGATATGGGTGTGGAGGACAATCTAATGCTGGAAACGGGCATCTAACCCCAAAGGACATCAGGAAATACCAGGTCAGAATAAGAAATGAAGAGTCATTGGTGAGAGATTTCCTGATGAGGAAGTCTAGGACCCTAATAAAGGCTGACCTCCTTATAAAGTAGGAACTTTATCTGTGGATAGTGTTTTTTAGAATTCACCACAAAGATTATTTATTTAAATCTCTAGATGTCCACTATCATATATTCCTAATCTTATTCTCTCTTACTATATATTAGAGAACAAAAACTACAATGGATGAGAACAAAATATTACTAATAGATTGTATAAGAATACAAATGAATTCCTGGAAAGTCTAAAATATTCAAAGAAAAAGATGAACTATATTATATTAAGAGTTAGCTCTAAGTACAATGTTTACCTTGGGATTATAAAGTTATTTTAATGATTAGGATTCAAAGCCAGGCATAAGTAACTCGACAAAGACAGTAATGAGGGAGCTTGGTGTCACAAGTTTTCTTGACAGAAGGGAGCATGGAATGGAGAGAACACTGGCTGGCGATCAGGGAATCTAGATTGAGAATCTTGTATGTTGCCACCTATATGACTTTGGATAAATCAATCTTTCTGGGCCTCAAGTTTTTGGATGGTAAAATGAGGCTCTAAATTTATGTTCTTATAACCTGAGAGTTTTTAAACTTAGTCTAAAACAGAGATCCTCTTCTAACTAATTACCTCCAGCTTCTGGTTTTCCTGTTTTTGTTCACAACACTTAGTCAACTAAGTTTAAAACTTGTTCCTTTTGATATTTTTCTTGCCAGTAAGTTGGTCAATAAATAAGCATTTAGTGTTTATTTATGTGCTAAGCACGGGCTACAAAAAAAGGCAGATGACAGTCCCTCTACTCAAGGAGCTCACAATCTAATAGGGAGATAGCATGCAAACGAATATGTATAAACAAGGGGCAGCTAGTTGGCTCAGTAGATGGAGGGCCAGGCTTGGAGTTGGGGAGGATCTGGGTTCAAATTTGGCCTCAGGCACTTCTTCAACTCCATTTGCTTAGTCCTTGCCCCTTCAGTCTTCAGAGATATACTAAAGACAGATAGTAAATACATACAAATTATATACAGGATAAACAGGAAATAATTAAGGGAAGGCACTAGAATTAAAACGGATTGGGGGGATCTCTAGGTGGCTCAGTGGATTAAGATTCAGGTCTAGGGGGGATGCTTGGGAGTTCTGGGTTCCAAAATGATCTTAGAGACCTTGGACAATTTCTTCACCCCCACTGCTTAGCCTGTATGGCAGTTCTGCCTTGGAACTAATATACAGTATTGAGTCTAAGACAGAAGGATGGGGTTTTAACTGGGGTGGGGAGAGGGGAAAGAGATTTAGAAAGTTTTTCTGTAGAATGTGGGATTTTAGATAGGACTTGATGAAAGCTAGTAAAGTCAGAAGGGAGAAATGAGGAAAAGCATTCATTCTAGGTAGGGGGTGGGGCAGCCAGTGAATATGCTGGGAATTGAGGAATTCATCAAAGTTTTCTATGATGTGGCCCTATCCTATTTTTCAAGTTTTTATTTCCCACTACCCTTCCTATTCAACAGCAGAGTCCTCCTTAAACCTCTCACAAAGTCTCAGGAACTTTCTCAGACTCCATATTTTTGTTTCTATGCTTCCTCTTTCCAGAAATGTCTTGAATGTCCATATCTCCACCAGTGGAAATCCTATATATCCTTAAAAAAAATTTCAAATGCTACCTTTATCATGAATACCTGACACAGAACTCTGAGGATCCTCGAAACCGACTTCTGTGCTTATATAGTAAGCCATTCTTCCTATACTTTTTGAATATTCCTCACTTCCCAATAGAATTTAAGCTCTAAAAGGGCATATTAATCGTATCTCTCAGCCAGAGTTGGTACATTGTATCTTCTAAATAAATATTTGCTTTCAGTGTATTTATAAAATCTGGGTTGACTTGAAGAAAACAAAAGTTTAACAAGTCTTTGGTTAAGTTTGCGTGTGATGGTTTTTTGTTGTTTTTTCCCAGTTGCGGGGAAAGGGGTTCATTTTATCTATGGAAATCCTGACACACACACTTAACAAAATTAAAGGAAAGCTTCTTACCTGTGGAAGAGATACTTGCAAACACTTCTTGCAGGGAAGGCAGCAATGTGGAGGGTTCAGCCTTCCAAATATTCTGAAGCAAGTTGCTTACTTTGGTCACTTGTGAGACATACTCCCTCAGCTCTTTCTCCTGGGTGGACATGCACTGAAAGTGGCCTATCGTCCGGACCAGCTGCTGGCAGAAGGCCACCGACAGCTTCCCTTTGGGGATGCATTGCACAAAGTCGCTCAGGAGGTCGCTGAGCCGTGCACAGAGCGTCGGCTCCGGCCTCTCGCACACCATGCGCAGGACCTCCACCTGCAGCAGACTGAACAGGTCCAGCACTGACGGGCAGCTCATGATCAGCTTCAGCCCGTTGTGGATGTAGTCCAGGATGGCCACGTCCTTTCTGTCCAGCGTGCGATAGCCCCGCTGCAGAAGACCCAGCACAAAGCTCTTGTTGAAGAAGCTCTCGAACTCGGATCGGTGGTAGCGGGCGTAAGCCTCCAGCACCTGGTGTCCCACTTGCCTTTGGAAAGGGTCTTGGCCCTCCAGGATGAGCCTCGTCGTGAGGCCGAACATGGCCTCGCACTGCGCCTTGTCCACCCAGTTCTCGGCCGACTCCACCACTTTCCGCACGATCACTCTCTTGACTGTCAGCGAGTGTGTCGAGCTCACCAGGCCCTCCAGGATCTTGTCCATGGCGGTGGCGGAGACTGCTGAGGCGCCGGGGGAGGCCTTGGGAAGGGGGAGGCGGAGGCGGCAGCAGAGACGCGAGGACCGGGACAGAAGCCAGGGGGGGCAGCAGCTGGACCGGCCACCGCCGCCGCCGCCTCAGCAGCAACATCTATGGGGCGGGTGGGCCCATCCGAGGTGGAGTGCGTGCGAGGGGCCGCCCAGGCCGGGACGGAGCCCGCACCGGAGCCGCCGCCGCCCCGCTCCTCCTGCTCTGCCGCCGCTGAGGCACCCGAGGCCCGATGCCCGCCAACGCCGCCTCGTCCGTAGTAGTAGCTAGCCGCGGTCCCCGGCCAGCGGCCTCCCTCACCATGGGCGCCGGCCGCGGGGCAGCAGTTGGGGGGTCTCCGAGCCCAAGCAGGAGGAAGGTCTTTAGTCTTCCTACCCCCGGCCGCCTCCCAGGGTTAGGAGAAGGTCGGGGCGAGCTCCGTGAGGACGGAAAGAGAAAACCGTACGGAGAACTAGCGAGGAAGTAGCCCGAACCCCGCTGACTCCGGATGCAGAAGTAGCTCCAAACAGGAAGTGAGGGAAATCTAGGTCAGTTGGAAGTGGAAGTGGAGAGCCACGCCCCTTCTTTGGCCTGACCCAGGCCAAGAGGGGGCCCCGCCCCTTACTTAGACCTACCCCCTTCCCCTCCCACCCACCCCTTCCCCCTCCACCCACCCTCCCACACCCCTCCCCTCCTCGGCTCTGCTGATGAATGCGCAGGCGCACCCTTTATATTTACCCCCCCCTTTCTCGCCCCCTCCCCTCAAGCACAGTCACGGGATGACGTAGTCGACGCCCTTGGCCCTGTCGTCACTGGGGAGGTTCTGTCCAGTCACAGGCGACAGTGGTGGGAAGAAGCCAGACTAGGAAGCCGCCTGCGTGAACGGTCGCGAGGGGGCGGACCTCAGCGCCTCCACTTCCGGCCGCCTCGAGGCGGTGGTTTCCCACTCATTCTCCCCTCCCCCATCGTGCCTTCGTTCTGCGCGTGCGTAGCCGTTACTACACACTTTTTCCCCACCCTCCCTTCTTCCCCTCCTCCCAGTCAAAGGAGCAGTTGACTTCCCCCTTCGACCCGCCTTTTCTCCTAGGGAGGGCGGGGCTTACCTCTGGGCCGGGTCTTCGACTATAAAATGTGGCCACACTGCCTTTATTCCACTTGTTTCTCAGATAAATTTTGCCGGAAGCGCTTTGCCAGCCTACTCTCTTTATTAAGTTGCCTCTCCAATAGTTTCCTCTTCTGCCTGCAGGCTGTGGACCTCATCGAATTGTTGAGGCTCAGATGTGTTGAATAGGTGTAAAAGGCTTTGCAAACCTCAAAGCCCTTCTGCTGAACGTTGACTGGGCCAAGAGACAGCACGTTCTGTGGTGCTGACTAGAGCTCCATTCCCCTTCCTCACCTGGCCCTCTCATCAGTTTCCTCATCTTTAAAAGGTGGGTAAGGGGGCAGCTGGGTGGCTCAGTGGATTGAGAGCCCGACCTAGAGATAGGAGGTCCTAGGTTAAAATTTGGCCTCAGACACTTCCTAGCTGTGTGACCCTGGGCAAGTCATTGCCTAGCCCTTACCATTCTGCCTTGGAACCAATATATGGTATCGATTCTAAGAAGGTTAGGGTTTAAAAGAATTAAAAAAAAATGTGGGTAACAAACCTGTAAACCAGCTGCCAAACACAATTGTCATTTTTATACATTTGATTTTCCTAAATCCAGCCCCCTGGCTGAGGTGTTTTACTAGATGTGTGCTAAAGAATAGATTTTTAAATCTCTCTTGAAGTTCTCACACAATTCTTTAAAACTATAAATTGCATATTTGGTCATTTAAATCAGGATTTAACTGTGTGGCATGTGTGTATAAAACTCCATACAACAGTAGAATGAAACCCATGGGCCCCTTCTCAGACTATTTTTAAATTCATAAAAAATAAAATACATGGGATTACAAAGGACATCAATTATATTGAAATAGAGTTTTCAAAATATATTCTTTTGAAGTGCTCAACAATAGATTAAGAGCCCCAATCCAGAGGGAAGTATGAAAGGTCTCTAAACACAGAGAAACTAAAATCCTAATATGTTCTTAAAAATTACCCTTCCCTTGTTAAGGTCCAGTTTGTCACCCACCACCATGGAAGACCCACAGACAATGCAATCAAGCAGGAGGGTCCTTTATTCTGGTAGATATTATTATATACCAGGGGAAGCTCAGCACAAGAGTTCCACCTGCAGTTGTGAGTGCAGAGTCTTTTATACCCAATGCCTGACAGCATATCACTAGCCACCATACGTGGCCCACAAGTTTCTCCTGGAATCTATGTTTTGGGCGTCGGCACATTTAGGTTCCCTGACAGGGGTCTGTTGGTCAGATGTTCTATAGTGATATGTGCTGTACTGACCAAGCAGCTCCCTGCTTGGGGCTCCTTCATTCCCAACTTCTTTTTCTCTTAGGGGGCAGAGGGAAGGCAGCTTATGGCTTTCAGCCGGGGGCTTGCTAGGGGTCGGTACTGCTGTCAGAGGGCCAACACCTGGGTGGCACCCAGCCGGCCTTTCATGAACCGAACAAGGCGGTTAAAAACGCAGGGGCCAAATGTCAACAGTAGGGTTAAGATTATGAGGGGTCCTATGAGGGACATGACTAGGGAGAAGAATTGAAAAGGCGGGCGTACCAGGGGCCGGCAGTTTCCCTCTCTTTCCGTCAGAGCTTCTAGACCTTCTCGTAGCTTGCTCAGGGAGTCCCTAATAATCCCTGAGTGGTTAACATAGAAGCAGCACTCCTCACCCAAGGCTGCACAGAGGCCCCCCTCCTTAAGGAAGAGGGGGTCCTGCTTGGCATAGTAGGTCACTCGGGGTACTATTGAGAGGGGGTGCAGCAGGCAGTGAGGGAGCTAGGGGAGGCCCAGGGCTGTAGGCCAGAACGGGGGCACAGCCAGTGAGCTTCTGCGGGTGGGATAAGGTATCTCCCGATTGAGGGATACTCTGTGACAAGGGAGGGGGAAACCAAGAGGCGGGGGAGAAAGTGAAGTAATGGAAGCGAGTGGGTCATGTATTCCTTTTGCTAGCTGTCTCCCCACTGCTTCTAGTGAGTCCTGCCATCTGGCCAGCCCAGCCATCCATAGGGGAACCACACAGCCTCCCAGAGGACCAGAATCTCAGGCCCCACCTGGTTCAGTGCCCCCTGCCATCCCATCCCCTCCCTTCTCCAAATGTCTAAGGGAAAAAGGGCGGAGGTCCAGATCTTCTGTAGTTTCTTCAGTGCTGAGCATGGGTGTAGAGCTGTCCCTACCTATGTGTAGGAGAGAGAGGGAGGGGAATAAGAGGGGGAGGGAAGGCTGCAGACAGTGTCTTTAGGGGTGCGTCCTCAGTGGATTCCAGGGTCCCAGGTGGAGAACTGCCTGGAGATCTGAAGGGTGTCCTGTCACTCCTCTCGATTGGCAGACCGGTCACAAGGGGAAGTCAGCCCCTAAGAGAGAAGTGTACTGGGGAAAATAGCAGATAGGAACAGGACATTAATACAATAGCAATGAACATCACATATTTGCATTTGGGTATCTTAACCAACAGACTTCATCCTCAGAAATCATCTTCTGATAGGAACAGATCCCTTCCTGAGTTGTTTGCAGAGCTGGTATGTGATATTTCTGTTAAAGAATATCCTACTGCAAAATACACATTAACTATAACATCTATAAATAACAATATCTTACAGATGTATTTCCTTACCCCAGAGGCTGGGGAAACCAAGAAGGCTGTGAGCTATCTTTCCAAGCTCAAGAACCAAACCTCAACTGTGGTAAATTAAGGCTACAAATACATGCCATCTAGGATTAAACTCCATCTATTTCTCAAAGCATGTTCCTAACAATTTGAGAATTCCCAATTATTAGGGTTGTTTGAGGAAATGGAAACTTTAATATCACAATTTGCATTATGTGCTGATCATGGGAATTGCCCAGAAGGAAGAAGGCCCTGAAAGGGAAATATCTCCAAGTCACAAAAGACACACCAAGCAAGGCTGTCACTTGCCATTGTTGTTCCACTTGAGGATGGTCAGGAAAATTCAGTCCAAAGTGAGCCTTGGTCTGCCTTCTCTATAGCCATCCTAGGACTTTTTCTCTCCTTAGAACACTTGCCACTGGATGCCAGAGGCCTTCTTTTCCTTAAAGGACAAGTCTCACCCATTAACAGCTCAGAGAAATTTGCTTATCAGCAATCCAGCAACAAATTTCCACACCCCCAAACAAGCCTTTAATATCCCTACAAGGCTGATCACGCAATTATTTTCATGTATTTACACATCAGGTGTAGTCACATGAGTGCTGAATTAAGTAGTTCCCTATAAACCAGGGCTATATCATCTCCTGGACCTAGGCCATCTGAAAGACTAAGACAAGGTCATGCAGGAATCACTTCAGGGTAACTGTCCAAAGAATCATGTGTGATTTTCCCACATACATTACTTTATATATTATCCCTAAGTTAAAGAGCCAATTATGAGAGCAGAACATTCATCTGTTCCCTTTCACCTTCTCTCTCCCTTTCTGTTCCTCCAAAACCCTCTGCTTAACAGCAGAACACACTGTCCATTCTTCCTTTACAAACGCACATACTAAAGCTTCATGGACTTTAAATCAAAGTCCCTTTCTTCCAAATTCAAACCCAACATACCTCCCCACTTTCTCTAACATGCTTTTACTATCATAAGTCAAACAACCAGCCCCCTGGTATCACTTCAATTGCTAATTGGTAACCCCAAAGAATTCTGATTTAAAAAGATTACATCATTGAACAGTCTTTAGCATAGAGTTCAACCATTATAAATTTCAGTTCATAGTATAAATTGGTAGACTGAGGTAACAAACTATATGGTTGAGTCAGATTTACAGTGAGGTTTTTTTTTTTTAAATATCCAAACGATACTTAAACACATTTTAGCAGCCACTCACATAACAATCATAAATTTCTGAGCAAGCATTTTCACATATATGCCATTTTTAACACCCTACCTATTCTTTGGCTATTGTTTGTCACATATATCCTTATACAGATCAAAATGTAATCAAAATATCAACCAACAATCCCCAGAACTTGTATGAGGTAACTTCATCAATTACATATCACTCAACTCATTTTATCATTCTGGACCTGGAATGTTTGTAGTAAGATTCCACAACTGCAAACAAGCCTTTTTTTTTTTTTGGTCAGACAGGGCTGGCAATATTTGCTTGCTTGAGCACCTTAAAATCTCCGTTTCTACAATTAAGATATACTCATCTTTTAAGTTCTATCACACAGCGGTTGTTAACTCTTTGAAGCCCCTATGTCAGTTCATAATGTTATAAGCACTTCTTTCTCCTTCCTGGGTGCAAGGAAGGGGTTAATAGCTTCTGAGCAATTTTATCCCAAGGCTGCTGGCCTTGACTTAGATTTTATTACTTAGCAACCTTGGCCCATCCTTCTTTAACCAGTGAGCTCACTATAATGTAAAAGTTTGAATGTATCAACCCCCCTTCATAATAATTTAGTCTCAGTGGATTTCTATTTGAACTCCACACTTCCAAATAACTCTGATTAAGTCCTTTAGCAATGTTTCAGTGTAACCAAACTGAGGTACAAAGCATTTATTTACCTGTACTTCTCTCAAACCTGTCTAAAGTAGAATAGAACCTCCAGTTTAGTCTCTTTCTAGCTCAAAACATTGCTACATTCCTAATTTAAGTCCATCAACATTATTCCAATTTATAATTTGTTGTATCTATTTCACACTAGAATTCATAGTATCAATTAGTATCTCTATTCATTACTCTTATTGAAGTGGAGCACTTCATAAAATGAATCCAGACACCCCAAAATTCAATTATTAACTTATATAGATAGGTTATAAGACATAAAGTTATTTCCCTTCACATGTAGTTAATCACTTTTCCCTACTTAGCTTCATGTTACCTGGCATTCCAGCCTGACCTCTCTGATATATCTGAAGCTAGACTGTATTTAATCCTCATGAAAAGCCCTCTCTATTACAGGGCTGGTTGAATTTATCTTGTTAAGGGCACACAGGTTGTATGTCATATACCCTTAACCTATTTAGGTGGAAAACTTAATCCTCTTCATAATATAATGCATACATATTTAGCATTCACTCAGCATTTGGCATCTAGATTACAAATTCCTTCCCATGCATTTTGCATTTTGCACATTTAAAAACAATTCACATAACCTTGATTAAAAACATTATTTAAAAATTTCCTCTTTTGTAAAACATCAATTCTTAGCATTTATCTCATTAATGCCATGCACAGATTAACCACTTTGAAAAAGAAAAAAAAAACCTCTTGTGTGTGTAATATAATTTCTTGCTGCTATTTCTGACAGCACATATATTAAAATAAATGTGATTTGAAGGATTCCCAAATTCAAATTCTAGAATAAGTTCTTTTCAACAACACAAGTTTTTCTGAATAACTTTTACATCTATAAAGTAGTCAGTACAATTTTCTGTCTATACAGAATAAACTTTCCTCTCTGCATCAGACTTGCTATCAATCACATTTACAAAATTCTCAAATTCACTGAAATCATTATGCATTGCAAGGTTTAACAAAGCAAACTTCTAATCATGAGTTTTGTTGTTCAATAAAAATCTGGCAACATTTCACATTTGACAAACAGTAACTACAATACATTACATCTGTACCGTATCAAAATCATTAGCAATTCACCCAGTTTGAGAATTGATTTTAAGAGAAAGTTTCTAACTGTGGAGTAAGAATCTCCCTTTTCTGCTCAGAATTTTCTCTCTTCCGCTCCTTTGGGGGCCCATCCAGAGGAAGAAGGAGGGAAAAATCATTGAATGGGTAATTACACTCTCTCCCTCCCTGAAGCCTGTCACAGTGTTATTTTATCATAGCTTGCCTGGTTGGAACGCAGGCAGAGGGAGCAGGGGTGCAAAATCTATTCTCCTTTGTTACCCTGCATCCCAAACTCCCCCCCCCCCTTTTTTTTCTTTCCCTTTAATCCAGCCACAACAAAGACTCAAAGAACCCTATAGGACACCCTCTCCCACACATCTACATACCTGTGTCCAAATACAGAAAGACACACAAGACAAACAGCAAAAGCCAGAAGACAAATAACAGAGACATGGACATGTAAACTCCCCAATCCTAGGAGCTTATCTTAAGATCTCATTTCTTGGCATGTACTTGTAAGGACCGTAAAACCTTGAGCAAGCTGTTTGACAAACAGGCTGATTTTCTATTATTGAGACCAAGAAGTTGCAAGGAAAGGGTTAACAAATGCCTAAAGCAGCTAGTTTTAATCAGGAAAGAAACCTGATACCCACAATTACTCATCAGTGGCCAGCTCCCTTCCACTGTTTCCAGCTTCCTTCGGCTGCCTCCGGCTATCTGTCAGGGGCAAGCAGCCAGCGGCTGGCCACCTGATCCCTCTGTGTGGCAAAAATCCTCAGTGTGTCTAAAAATCACCTAGAGATCATGAGGCGTCCCCCAGTCTCTCCTAGGGGTGCAATATCTTCCCAAAAGGGGACTCGAACCCCTTTCCCTTCAAACCAGTTGAGAGCAGTGTCCACCTGGCGGAGACATGGAGCTCCGCGCTCAGGGCTCTCTCAACCTGACGGAGACTTTAACTCTGTATGGCAGAGTCAGACTTCTGTCCTCAGGGGCCTCTAACCACCTGGAAGTTCCAATCTCGGCACCTGCCCTGGACCGTATCCTTTCCCCACTGCTGATCACAGACGCTTCCTCAGTTTCCCAACTGGCCTTCTCTCGAAGGACTCAGAAATGCGGTAATCCCGAGTCCGCACTCAGAAACAGGTGGGAGGGTCGGACCGATGCCGGGAGGCTAAGCCTCTCGCCTCAGAAAAAAGCGGGCCCTGGGGCTTGGCATAGGGGCACTTGTTTAAACCACAAGAACGAATGCCCCACTGAGCCTTATGCCCATCCGGGGTCCTCATCTCCCCCATATACATTTGGTCACCATTCGCACCCACAGCCACACAACACTCAGCTCACCTGAAGGTCCAGTCCAAGGCAGTGCTTTAGGCCCTCCTGTCCGGGGGGTTCCAAGGTGGAGGGGTTCCGGCGAGCCCCCAAATGTTAGGGTCCAGTGCGTCGCCCACCACCAAGGAAAAACCCATAGACAATGCAATCAAGCAGGAGGGTCCTTTATTCTGGTATACACCAGGGGAAGCTCAGCACAAGAGTTCCGCCTGCAGTTGTGAGTGCAGAGTCTTTTATACCCAATGCCTGACAGCATATCACTAGCCACCATACGTGGCCCACAAGTTTTTCCTGGAATCTATGTTTTGGGCATCAGTACAAGTTTCTCCTGGACTCTACGTTTTGGGCGTTGGCACATTTAGGTTCCCTGACGGGTCTGTTGGTCAGATGTTCTATAGTGATATGAGCTGTACTGACCAAGCAGCTCCCTGCTTGGGGCTCCTTCACCCTCCTCCAATTCTTTAATCACATAAATGATAGCTATTATTATTATGTGATCTAATCCTATTCTACCATCCTTTTTAGATCATTTTACTTCCTTTTTTTTCAGCATAATCATCCTCAGTAGCACTTCAAAAATTTATGAAACCATTTCCTCACAATTACCTAATGAAGTTGGTAAAGATATTATGTATAATTTACAGTTGTGAAAACTTGAAGTTTGAAAAGTAAAGTTTGCCTTATAGAAGGTCACATAATTTGTGTCAAAGCAGCAATAAAATCTCTTCAGAATGCCTCTGGCTTGACTAAGTAAAAGATACAGAATACAATGTACCAAGCCTCTTACACCTATTATATCTACCTTCCCTCAGGTTAATAGTGAGGTTTTAAAAAATTAAATTTTATTTTTTCAATTAATAAACATTTCCCTCTCCTTCCTACCTTCTCCCACCCAGATTAGAGAAAAAAAAAAAGAAAAAATCTATGTGACAAATAGACATAGTGAGATTCCCATATTTACCATGTCCAAAACTATGTATTTCATCATACATATTTAGCCCATCGGCCTTCTGCTGTGTAATGGGTAGCATTCATCATAGGTCTTCTGAAATTATGCATGATCATTGCATTTGATCAGCATTTTTAAGTCTTTAAAAGTTTTTATATATATTCTCCTTTTTCTGCTTTCATTCTATATCAGTTCTTCCAAGAATCCCACAGTCTTCCCAACTTTCTCTGAAATCATGCTCTTTATCATTTTTTATATAGATAACTTTAATAGTAAAAACAAGTTGTTTCAAGAAAGACAAATGAATAAGAAGGAACACAGGTCAGGAAAAATATACAATACTAAACAAAAGTCTTTGAAAAACTGATCAAATGATGGATTTCCAATGAAACAAATACAAGAAATTAAAATATGCATAATTAGGACTGAAGACATTATGCACCTAGGAAGAAACCTTTGAATTCATCTTATATATGAAGTGTTTGTTTTTTTTTAAACCCTTACCTTCTGTCTTGGAGTCAATACTGTGTATTGGCTCCAAGGCAGAAGAGTGGTAAGGGCTAGGCAATGGGGGTCAAGTGACTTACCCAGGGTCACACAGCTGGGAAGTGTCTGAGGCCAGATTTGAACCTAGGATGTCCCGTCTCTAGGGCTGGTTCTCAATCCAGCTGCCCAACAGCTCAATCCAGCTGGTTCTCAATCCAGCAGCAACCCAGCTGCCCCCTATATGAAGTGTTTTGATCACAAGATTAAAAATCTCTGCTCAGCTTTTTTTTTCTTTAAAAAATTTAAAGAATATTTTATTTTCCCCAATTATATGTAAAATAATTTTAAACATTTAAAAAATTTTTGAGTTCCAAATTATCTCCCTCTCTCCCTCCTTTGTCCTCCCCCTTAAGAATACAAACAATTTGATATGTTATACATGAGCAGTCATGCAAAACATTTCTGTATTAGGTTACCTAGTGGAAGAAAACCAAAACCAAAACAAAACCAACAATGAAAAATAAAGTTAAAAAAGTATTCTTCAATCTATATTCAGGCTTCATCAATTCTTTCTCTGGAGATGGATAGCACTTTTCATCCTAAATCCTTTAGAATTGTCTTGGATCATTGTATTGTTGAGAATAGCTAAGTCATTCCCAACTGATAATGGTATAGTATTGCTGTCACTGCATACAATGTTCTCCTGCTTTTGCTCATTTTACTTTGCATCAGTTCATACATCTTTCCAGATTTTTCTGAGAGTATTCTGCTCATCATTTCTTAAAGCACAATAGTTTTCCATTACAATTATAATCCATGACTTGTACATCCAGTCCCCAGTTGATGCATATCCCCTCAATTTCCAATTATTTGCCTCCACTAAACGAAGTGCTATAAATATTTTTTATACATATAGGTCCTTTTCCTTTAAAAAAAAATCTCTTTGGGATACAGACCTTATAGTGGTATTGATGGGTCAAAGGGCATGCTTACATGATTTTATAGCCTTTTGGACATAGAGCCAAATGGTTGTTTTGGTTCTCAATTCCAAGAGTGCACTAATGTAGATTTTCCCAGCTTCCTATAACTTTTGTCATTTTTCTTTTCTGTTACATTAACTAATTTTCTAGGTATGGTTTGGTATCTCAGTTGTTTTAATCTGAATTTCTTTAATCAATAGTGATTTAGAGCATTTTTTTCAAGTGCCTACAGAGAGCTCTGATTACTTCATCTGAAAACTGTTCATATCCTTTCACTATTTATCAAAAGGGGAATGCTGCAGATTCTGATAAATTTGACTCAGTTGTCTATATATTTGGGAAATGAAGCTTTTATCAGAGAAATTGCTATAAAATTTTCCCAGTTATGATTACTGAATATTTCCCCCCATCCTATTCCTTTCACCCTGTTCATCCTCAAAAGTGTTTTGTTTCTGATTCCTACCTTTCCTAATCTAACTTCCCTTCTATCAGCACCCCCAACTCCATGCCCTTCTTCTATTTTCCTTTAGGGTAAGATATATTTCTATACCTAACTGAGTATATATATGCTATTCTCTCTTTGAGCAAATTCGAATGAAAGGAAGGTTCAAGAATTCCAGCACCCCCTTCCCTATATTCCCATCTTCCCCTTCACTGTAAAAGTTCCTTTATGCCACTTTTATGCTATCTCTTCCTTCAGCCAAGGAATGTATATGGAAGTGGTGATCAAGGAAAGTACCTACTAGACTTGGAGTTGGAAAAGGACCTTAGAACTTTTTAGTGCAAGCAACTCATTTTGTAGCTGAGGAAACTGAAGCTCACAGATCACATAGGTAAGAAGTATTCCATATTTGAAAGGACTCCAAAGCTATTATTCTTTCCATGCTCTATCTCAGAAATGAGCTTACACTTCCGGGTAAGCATGGTGGAAGATTAGACGTGGCTCGCTTCCCCTCCTCAGACCCAACGATATAGACGACCTCAAAAGACCCCCCAAAAACCATCCTTATAAGAACGGAGGGACTCTATAGTAGGGCTCAGCATTGAAGGTACATGGGACTTGGGCATTTCCACACTATAAGGGACTGAAAAAGCTCCCACCCAAATTTGAGCTGATCTATCCTCCCCCACCACACCTACAGAGCCAGAGTTAAAGTCAGCACGTGCCAGAATCAACAAGTGAGGAAGGGGCACCCCTGGAGTGAGCAACAGGCAGCTCCAGGTCTTGGGAGTTGACTAAGACCACCAAGGACTTACTCCTGAGAGCAGTAACACCCGAAACCCCAGCAGGCGGGCAGGGGAACTCAGACCTTGGGCGCTCAGAACCAGTGCGCCATAATCAGCAAGTATGCTAAGGGCACCCCTAAAGTGAGCAAGGGGCATCTATAGGTCTTGGGAGTTGACAAAGACCACCAAGGACTTACCTCTGAGAACAATAACATCTGAAATGCTGACAGGCAAGGCACAGACCTTGGGCACCCCTGGGAAGGTAGCACAACTGTGGAGAATCGAGAGCTTGCCTGAGGCAAAAGCCTTGATCATTAGATCCATACACAGAGAGCCAGCCCTCCTCACTCAGATTTCTGACTGGAAAGGGAAGGAAAAACCATAGAGATGGCAAACAGTGCCCAGGAACAACTTCCCAACATCAAGAAAAGCAAGAAGAAGGGGATGACTTTGGATAGTTTATATGGAGGAAAAAATACAAACTACAGAGGAAATAGCAGAAGAGGAAACCCAAATAAATGCTCCAAAATCTTCCAAAAGAAATGGAAGTTGTCCACAAGCTCTTGAAGAATTTAAATTGGAGTTTATCAAAAAGATGAAAGCCTTCTGGCATGAAAAATGGGAAATAATGCAAAGAGAATACAACAATCTGAGGGACAAGAACTCCCAATTGGAAAAACAGCTGGAAGCCTCAAAAAGCAGTATAGACCAAACTGAAAAGGAAAACCAGTCTTTAAAGACCAGAATTAGGCAACTGGAAGACAATGATCTTGCAAAAAAGCAAGAATTAATAAAGCAAAGGCAAAATACTGAGAAATTAGAAGAAAGCATAAAATATCTCACTGACAGGGTGACAGATCAGGAAAACAGAGAAAGGAGAAAATCTGAGAATCATTGGTCTACCTGAAAAGCCAGAAATAAACAGAAATCTTGACTTCATAATACAAGATATCATCCAAGAAATCTGCCCTGATGTTCTAGAACAAGGGGGCAAAATAGACATTGAAAGAGTTCATAGAACATCTTCTACACTAAATCCCCAAAAGACAACTCCCAGGAATGTAATTGCCAAATTCCAAAGCTTTCAAGCTAAGGAGAAGATCCTACAAGAAACCAAAAAGAGACAATTCAAATACCAAGGAGCACCAATCAGGATCACACAAGACCTGGCAGCTTCCACACTGAAGGACTGCAAGGCCTGGAACACGATATTTAGAAAGGCAAGAGAACTGGGTCTTCAACCAAGAATCACCTATCCATCAAAACTGACTATATACTTCCAGGGGAAAGTATGGGTATTCAACAAAATAGAAGATTTCCAAGTATTTGTAAAGAAAAGGCCAGAACTCAGGGGAAAATTTGATATCCAAACACAAAGAGCAAGAGAAACATGAATAGGTAAATATGAAAGAAAGGGAAAAGGAGAAAAATATATTTTTTTATTCAAACTCTCTTCTATAAGGGCTACAATTAGATCAAATGATATATATTAACATATGGGGAAAAGTTATTTGTAAAGCTCAAAAATTGTATTCATAATTATAGTAATTAGAAGAATCACTCATAGGGAAAGACTGGAGCATTAAGGGCTAGAAGATGATATGTACCAAAAAAAAAAGAAAAAGAAAAAGGGTGGGGCAGAGTCAATGATGGTACCAAGAGATACTTGAAGAAATAGAAATAAAATAAAAAGAATAATCTTTTTCACACAAAGAAACACATGGGAAGGGGATGGGAAGAATTCTCTTATAAGAAGGAGAGGAAGAAAGTGCTAATAGGTAATACTTAAACCTGACTCTCAGTGAAATCAACTCTGAGAGGGAAGAGCATCTAGATCCATTGGGATCCTGAATTCTATCTTATCCTACAGGGTAAGGGAGAAGGGTAAACTAAGGGGGGGAGTGAGGAA
The DNA here is from genome assembly GCF_027887165.1 of Monodelphis domestica. Lineage (NCBI taxonomy): Eukaryota > Metazoa > Chordata > Mammalia > Didelphimorphia > Didelphidae > Monodelphis > Monodelphis domestica. The sequence goes on along the minus strand of NC_077232.1, from coordinate 176,678,135 downwards.
GGAGTACAAAAAGTGAGGGTAGGAGAGGGGGGAGGGAACTTAACAGACCCTAAAAAAAAACCCAACAAGAAGGGAACAAAACAGAGGGACCAGAAAAGGAAGCATATTAAGGGAGAGGATTAAGGGGATTGATTAAAAGTAAACCACTGGTTTAAAAGGTTATAGCAAAAGAAGAAAGGTCAGAACTAGGGAGGATATCAAAATGCTAGGGAATTCACAAGTAATAATCATAACTTTGAATGTGAATGGGATGAACTCACCCATAAAATGTAGATGAATAGAAGAGTGGATTAGAATCCAAAATCCTACCATATGTTGTTTGCAAGAAACACACCCGAGGTGGGTAGATATTCACAAGCTCAGAATTAAAGGTTGGAGCAAGACCTATTGGTCCTCAACTGATAGAAAGAAGGCAGGAGTTGCAATTATGATATCTGACAAAGTCAAAGTAAAAATAGACCTGATTAAAAGGGATAGGGAAGGTAAATACATCCTGATAAAAGGGACTATAGACAATGAGGAAATATCACTAATCAACATGTATGCACCAAATGGTATAACACCCAAATTTCTAATGGAGAAACTAGAGGAATTGAAGGAGGAAATAGAGAGTAAAACTATACTTGTGAGAGACCTGAACCTACCACTATCAAGTTTAGATAAATCAAATAAAAAAATAAATAAGAGAGAGGTAAAAGAGGTGAATGAAATCTTAAAAAAATTAGAGTTAATAGATATATGGAGAAAAAATAAATAGGGACCAAAAGGAATACACCTTTTCAGCAGCACAAGGTACATTCACAAAGATTGACCATATACAAGGTCATAAAACATGGCATACAAATGCAAAAAAGCAGAAATAATAAATACAACCTTTTCAGATCATAAGGCAATAAAAATAACGATCAGTAAGGGTACATGGAGAGCCAAATAAAAAATTAATTGGAAATTAAATGATATGATTCTCCAAAATTAGTTAGAGAACAAATCATAGAAACAATAATTTCATTGAAGACAATGACAACAATGAGACATCCTTTCAAACCTTATGGGATGCAGCCAAAGCAGTATTCAGGGGAAAATTTATATCCATGAGTTCATATATTAACAAATTAGGGAGGGTAGAGGTTAATGAATTGGACATGCAAATCAAAAAACTTGAAAGTGACCAAATTAAAACCCCCCAGAAGAAAACCAAATTAGGGATCCTAAAAATTAGGGGAGAAATCAATAAAATTGAAAGTGATAGAACCATAGAACTAAGACTAGAAGCTGGTAAAACAAACAAACAAAAAAAAGTACTTGTCAATCTAATTAAAAAAGGAAAGAAGAAAACCAAATTAACAGTATCACAAATGAAAAGGGGAACCTCACCTCCAATGAAGAGGAAACTAAGGCAATCATTAAAAACTATTTTGCCCAACTATATGGCAATAAATATGCCAATCTAGGTGATATGGATGAATATTTACAAAAACATAAATTGCCTAGATTAACAGAAGAAGAAATAAAATTCTTAAACCATCCCATATTGGAAAAAGAAATTGAACAGGCCATCAAAGAACTCCCTAAGAAAAAAACTCCAGGGCCTGATGGATTCACAAGTGAATTCTATCAAACATTCAAAGAACAGCTAATCCCCAATACTATACAAACTATTTGACATAATAAGCAAAGAGGGGGTTCTACCAAACTCCTTTTATGATACAAACATGGTACTGATTCCAAAGCCAGGCAGGTCAAAAACAGAGAAAACTGCAGACAAATCTCCTTAATGAACATAGATGCAAAAGTCTTAAACAGGATACTAGAAAAAAGACTCCAGCAAGTGCTCAGGAGGGTTATACACTATGATCAGGTGGGTTATACACTATGATCAGGTGGGATTTATACCAGGAATGCAAGGATGGTTCAATATTAGGAAAACCATCCACATAATTGACCATATCAACAAGCAAACCAACAAAAACCACATGATTATCTCAATAGACACAGAAAAAGCCTTTGACAAAATACAACACCCATTCCTATTGAAAACATTAGAAAGTATAGGAATAGAATGATCTTTCCTAAAAACAAACAGTATCTATTTAAAACCATCAGCCAACATCATATGCAATGGGGATAAACTAGATGCATTCCCAATAAGATCAGGAATGAAACAAGGATGCCCATTATCACTTCTATTATTTAAAATTGCACTAGAAACACTAGCAGTAGCAATTAGAGAAGAAAAAGAAATTGAAGGTATTAAAATTGTTACTCTTTGTAGATGACAAGATGGTCTACTTAAAGAATCCTAGAGAATCAACTAAAAAGCTAGTTGAAATAATCAACAACTTTAGCAAAGTTGCAGGATACAAAATAAACCCACATAAGTCAACAGCATTTCTATATATTTCCAACACATCCCAGCAGCAAGAATTAGAAAGAGGAATACAATTTAAAATCACCCTAGATATAAAATACTTAGGAATCTATCTCCTGCACCCTGGGCAGTCCTAAGCAAAGCTATAGTTGCAATTGGTTCACATAAAGTGTAAGGAAGGTACAGGAAGTGATGAAAGGAAGGGTCTTTAAAAGTGGGAGAAACTTCCTGTGACCAGCTCTTTAGCCTTCAAGCTTGACCTTGAAGGAGCTCCAGCTTGGGACCTCAGATGGCTCTTGGATTTTTCCTTAGGACTACCATGTGGGTGAGTGAAAAAGACTGACTCCTTTCCTGGCTCCTGGAAGGACTAGTGATCACAGAGGCCCCCTCCTCCATCTTGGAGGAGGAGGCAGCATGTCTGGAACCTTTGCTTAGTTTAACCCTAGGCCCCTCTGGCTGGGACCCTGTCAGAGTAAAGCTAGGGTCTGAACAATAGTCTAGCTCATTAAATTAGATTTCTCATTCTACCCTTTCTCTTTCTTCTATCTAATTCTTTACCTCTATTTTGTAAATAAACTACAAAAAAGTCATTTTGACTTGAGTAATAATTTGGTTGGCCACATTTTTATATATTTAGTTCAACCTTTTTATTTTAACCCTTACAATGAGGAAGATGAGAAAATAGGTTTTTGAATCAGGAGGGCCAGAGACAAGCTGGTAGCAAATCATGGCAAAGTTTATTGATCACAGCTTCTAATTTATATAGAGATTTGAACAGGCTGAAGGATTAGGTAAACTTTTCACATACACAATGGATGGTAATGATTTACAAGTTTAGTACAATGGATTTGATTTACATCATTGAATTTAGACAGAGTTTTCTATAGGCTGTCGATATGACAATATGTAACCATCTAACTCAGATTCTCAGAGAATGCAGTAGGTTTAGGTAGGAATATATAGTTTCAGCAAAGGGGGAGGAGAAGGAGGGGTTGAAGCCTCAGGTGAGTGAACTGTTAGAAGTCTGACTTTAGTTGCGCTATGGCTACCCCAGAGCTTTGCTATCAGAGGTTCTTTTTAGGCTTTCCAGAGATTTGCTTGATGGAGGCCCCTGCTGTTCCCATGCTATACCCACATTCTATTAGGTGAGGATGAGGAGGGAGGGCTTTTCAGACATGGGGAAACCATTTTGTGAAAGGGTAGAGATGGGAAATGGAATGTTGTATTTGTGAAAAAGAGAAGCAATAATTTGACTGGAACAGAAAGAACATGATGAAAGTTTTAAAATAAAGTAATTGGAAAGGTAGGTAGGAGCCAGAGTCTTTAAATACCAGTATTTGAATACTGAGGATTTTATATGGTTTTAGAGGAAATAAGACAACACTGAAGATTTTAAAGTTTCAGGTATGCC